>NC_059256.1:9933-129933 GCF_017591435.1 Portunus trituberculatus | reverse complement strand
TCACCAGTGGAGTTTGGTGGGCGGCTGTGTGCCCCCACCATCTTTTGTATAGTTTCAGTAGTATACTGTATTGTAGTGGTAGTAGCCACGCACACCATTGAAGGCTGAGAGGCTTTATGTCGGCCAGTGATGCGTAGTTGTCGTCTGCCAGACTTGTCTGCGACGAGTGTATGGCTGGTGTCACCCGTAGGTGGTGTCTGGGCTTATGTGTACATCACCGGATGTGCTGTACACATCATATATTGCAGTAGTAGTAGGCCAGGGATGTCAGTCTGACAGGTGTTAGGAAGCACCTGTTGTAGTAGGATAGTATAGTAATATATATACTGCGCGTGTTGTCACAGTCTGTGATTCATCACCGTCTGTGGACAAGGCGTGCGGAGAGGCATTAATACTTCATAGAGAAGTGGGTGGAATTGTCCTTGTGGGCGGTTTCTCTAGGGGGTATTAAGGCCTTGCCCTGTTACACATAACATCTACCATTTATAAATTCTAATTGGTTGGGTACAGGAGGAGAAGGAGTTGCTGAGGAGATTCCCTTACTGTGTGGGAATTTATACACTGTTGGCGACCTAGAAAGAACCTGAGGGTTACTGCGGCTGTGAGTTATAGTAGTGGGGACTCTGTGGAGTGTTTTATAATCCCCACTGTACTGATCGTAACAAAGTTGGAGATTTTGCCAGAATAACAGTCTAGTGAGCTGTAGCAGCTAACCGCAGCCGTGTGGCGTTACGTTAACCCTAACAGGGTGCAATCAATGACCCCAACAACCCCTCGGAAACCCGCAATGGCCCTAAAATCTGCTTTGTTCCTGTGGGCTTCTCCAGGACGAACGGGAAAGCGAATGAAGTGCCTCACGATCTCGGGTCTTGCCAGTGCTTGTAACACCTGTGTTATGGCTCGACTGATGGTGGGTTGTGTTGGTCCAAAGTCGTCACTGTTACATAACTGCATCTTGCCAGTAGCAAGATATCTCAAAGTCAGTATCACTTTCAACTCGGCAGAGAGGGCATTGTTCCTTGATGTGGGGCTTATGTAATCTCTGATCATGTCCGTCACGAACAAGATCCCATCACGGTCCAATCTGTACCTTCTGATGAGCTCACCGTCATCATACATCTCCAGAGGGTCTTTTCTAGCTGCAAAGTTACGGTGCTGATGTACCACGGGGTGCTGTTCCGCTGCCATCTTACTTGTGAGGAGCTCACAAGCGCTGTAGAAGTCCTCTCCACGACTCCTAACTTTCCATCGAGTTAGGAGCCCTCATAACTCGATGCAAACTTTTTTGCATAGCTCACAAGGGTTGTGAGCTACACTTAAAAGGTTTATGAGCTACATCCAGCTCACAACTGACTTGTGACCGTTTATGCATACCGCCCCAGGGACCCACAACCTTTCTGTGATGACTGCCTGGTGCCACTTACGGTTCGGCACCTGATTGTCGAGTGCCCCAGTTTGACTGACTTAAGACACCACTACCTCTACCGCTGTCGCAGTAGAGATAGCGGTGTCTATTATATCTCAAAAGTCCTTGGGCCAGAGTGCCTGGCCCAAGGCCATGACGTTTTTAGATTTTTGGGAGAAGCTGGCCTTCTCTCAAAGCTCTGAATTTTTATTTTATTTTACACTATGTATTTTAATGTTTTATTTAGGTTTATAGTATATTTAGTTTTTAGCTTTTTAATTGTATTGTTTTTAATCACTTTTAATTTATATATATATATATATATATATATATATATATATATATATATATATATATATATATATATATATATATACACGTTAGCTGCAATGAATTTATAGTAGCGGCGCCATATGACCGTCGTTGTTGCGGCGGCATAACTTTAAAATCCATCCATCCATCCATCCAGTGATGATGATCAAAGGTCCTAAAGGTTGTTTCTTTGTTGAAAATAAAGATGACGTGTGTTACTGCTTTGGTTATTGTCTATGGTTTCTTAGACATTTGCTTATATCCAATAATTTACTGAAGATTGCTGGCATTAGTAAAAAAAAAAAAAAACAGGAAAACTTATTTTAGTTTCTGCAGGGTACAAAATAGATATGACAGTTTCCTTCAATTTTGTGTTTTCTTTCAGCCTTATCAATTTCTGTAATATTACGCAATATTATATCTTTCATGTCATTTGTATAAAAAAAAAAAACATCTTGTAAAGGTGCTTCTCACTTCTTGTATGTTAGCTATGTATATCACCACAGAATACAAAAATGATGTTACAATCAATACATTGATATTATGTAATATTATATATTATCTTTCATGTCATTTAGATTAAAAAAAAAAAATCTTGTAAAGGTGCTTTTCACTTCTTGTATGTATGTATCACCATAGAATACAAAAATGAAGTTACAATACATTAATGTATGTTTATAGCTACCAATATGATGTCATAACTTTAGCATATGGATGTTTAATGCATATTTGCAGGAGCATATTTACTCATGTTACTGTTATAGTGAAGTGAATATACTCCGATATTTTACAATTTGTTAGAATTTAATTTTTTCATATTTCTTTTCTTTACAAAATAATAATAAAACATGCTGGTAGTATACATACATACATATGGACACTTCATTTTCACCTACTGCAACTGTTTCTGTAACTTTCCCCAGTTTCAGTTGTGTTATCTACTCTGAGAAACCATATTGTTCAGTAATGTTAAACTGAACAAATCAAATGAAATTTTAACTTATGTCAAGTGTTTACAAGTTATTGACGTGTTCAATGTGGCTGATGTTTAATATGGTATTGCTATAGCGCTCATGTTGTGTTTGCTGAAATGACCATAAAATACCTATTGATTTTCAGTATGTAAAGTGAGGTCGTGTACCAGTTGCACATAATTAACTTTATAGAGTATCTAATCTTGGTCATCACACTGTAAATAACTCATAAATGTTGAGTTGGTGTTAATGGAATTCTGTACATTTGTTGTACATTTGTTTTCCAGACTATCTCACTACCAGAAACAATGTGAGACTTTTCTGAGACAAAGTCCATGGTTCTGGGCCATGGTGAAGCATCATATGTCAGTTTTACATTCAGTCTATTTCAAGATTGAATGTAGATAACATGTGCTTCACCAGAGACCAGAGACTAGACTTCTTGGAACAATGTCAGACCTCTGTTTTCTGATGGTGGTGTTGGTCTGGTGAACAATCCGGAACAACGCTGGAAATCTGGTGTTGATTCTACGTCAGGTGAGCAAAGTCAGTTTTTCAACTGGAATTCAACGGGAATTCCAACGTAAAAAGAGAGACCATGATTCAACGTTGAAAAGCAGATGTCAGTTCAATGTTGAAAATCCACCATTGATTATACATTAGAAATAGTACGTAAAAAAAACGTTTGATCAACGTTGATGTGCCCGCTGGACTCTGCGAGGATGTCAACCACAGTGACATTTTCGGCATGAACCCTTGTGCGTCTGAGGTTGAATGTTCTTTCCAGTTTCCTCTTGATAAGCAGAATGTCAGGATTTTCCTTTCTGCATTCTTTTCTAAGAACCAAGTGGGACAGCACAGCTTAAGGGTCCTCCTCGGGCTGATTATCCTGAAAACAAATGAATGAGTCCATTTGTAAAAACAGCAGCATACAGGTGTGTGTGTCTACACACTTCCTTCACCCTCACACGATACAATAGTAATCTACTCCGTATTCTATAACTATTACAACATATAAATATGAAATTTATATTGTATAATTCTGCCAATGCAATCAGTTCTAGAGAAATACAATACTTGCATGAAGTTTCGGCCATTTTGTTGGAGTCATGCGGAGGGCTTCCAGAGCAATCTCTGCAGAACGCTTGTTCTGTCCTTGTTGCTGTGACCCAAACTTGTCTTTCAGCAGCTGAAATGACTCAGACTTGAGTGGCAACCGTAGAAGTTTCAGCTTTGTCCTTAAGGATAACCTCCAGCATTTCTGGTGAAAGAGAACCATAATAGAATAATGTCAACACCACTAAAGTTCTGAAAAGCTTACACATCTTTAATATGCCACATCTGTATACATGACTTAGGTGTGTATTCACCTAGTTGTAATTTTACAGGGCCTGGGTATCATACTCGTGTGGCCCCGTCTCCATATCTACACACATCTAACTTTCCTTTAAAGCTATGCACACTCCTTGCTGACACCACCTCTTCACTCAAACCATTCCACACCTCCACACATCTTTGTGGGAAACTATATTTTTTCACATCCTTCAAGCATATTCCCTTGGCTATCTTTTTACTATGCGATCTTGTAGTTCTACTTAAGTTTTCCTTTCTCAACATCATTTGCTCATTATCCACTTCATCCAGTCCATTCAACAGTTTATAAACCTGTATTAAATCTCCTCTTTCTCTTCTTTTTTCCAGGGTAGGCAAATTCATTTCTTTTAATCTCTCCTCATAGGTCATTTCTGCCAATTCCGGAACCATTTTTGTTGCCATTCTCTGTAATCTCTCCAACTTCTTTATATGCTTCTTTTTATAAGGGGACCAAACCACTCCAGCATATTCCAATCTTGGTCTAATTACCATACTAATTAATTTCTTCATCATATCTTTATCCATATAATGGAAGGCTAATCCAATATTTTTTATCAAATTATACGTTTCTCCAAACATCTTATCAATATGAGCCTCAAACTGCCCATAGTCTTGTATTATCACTCCCAAATCCTTTTCCTTTTCCACCTTTTTCAACACTACTTCTTCACCCATCTTATATGACCCTCTTGGTCGTCTTCCACTCTTTCCCATCTCCATCACATGACTTTTGCTCAGATTAAATTCCATTTGCCACCTCTTGCTCCACTCCCAAATCTTATCCAGGTCTGCCTGTAAAATTTCACAATCTTCTTCACTCTTCACACACCTACACAACTTCGCATCATCCGCAAACAAATTTATATAACTGTTTACTCCCTCTGGCATGTCATTAATATATACCAGGAAAAGTATTGGTGCCAGCACTGAGCCTTGTGGGACTCCACTCTCCACCACCAACCAGTCCGACTTTGCATCCCTTATTACCGTTCTCATCTCCCTCCATCTCAAGTAGTTTTCCATCCACTTTAACACTTTTCCTTTCAGTCCTCCATAAATCTCTACTTTTCATAACAGTCTCTCGTGAGGTACCTTGTCAAAAGCTTTCTTTAAATCCAAATATACACAGTCCATCCATCCCTCTCTCCTGTATTTTGTCAACCACTCTTGAATAAAAGCTCAGTAGATTTGTTACACATGACCTCCCTTTCCTGAAGCCAAATTGATGATCCGATAATAACTTATGATCCTCCGGAACCGTATCCAATATTTCTTTATCACCCTCTCACAAATCTTACCGACCACACTTGTTAGAGACACAGGTCTATAGTTAAGAGGCTCTTCCTTACTGCCTCCCTTATAAATGGGCACCACTTCAGCTCTCTTCCACTCTACTGGTACTTTCCCTGTTTCTAATGAACACCTTATAATATCATATAATGGATCAATCAATTCTTCTCTACACTCCTTCAATAATTTTCCTGAAACTTCATCTGGTCCCATCGCTTTATCATCTTTAAGTTCCTCCAACATTTTATATAACTCCTTTTTAGGTATCTTAATGTCATCCATGTGCACATTTCCTTGTACATTCTGTGGCCTTACAAACATTGTTTCTTCAGTAAATACTTGCTGAAACCTATTATGTGTGTGTGTGTGTGTGTGTGTGTGTGTGTGTGTGTGTGTGTGTGTGTGTGTGTGTGTGTGTGTGTGCGCGCGCAGATTTACTCACAGGATCTCCTATGTGTGGATATGCCGTAAACACAAGGCATTGAGGATACTAGTATACTCTTTTCTTCTTGGAGTTCTGAAATGGCAAACCAGTATTTAGCATAGTAACACAATGATTTTTAATCAAATAAAAATAAAATGCAATTCTTCAAAAGCATGCAGAGCCCTGCTAGTTATTTAAGACATTTCATGGCACTACTATACTTACAAGAGGCCTTTCTTCTGCAGGTCACTAGTGATTACATCAATCACCAACTTCCTATTCGTTGTGTTAGGCATATAATCTGTGTTAGGCATATAATTCTTGTCTCGAGGATGACCTTAACTGTGCCAGGGAAGACTGGAAGCCTGAAAATTAGATTTCTTTTAGCAACTGATAATAAGCAGAGGAAAAAGAAGGTAAGGAAACCATTCACTACAAGTAGTATCTACTAATATTGATGATAATAATATTATTACTAATAATGGTCATAATAAAGGAAAATATCAAAATGGACATGCAAGAGACTGTAAATCTCTACCAAAACAGAGCAGTTAATATATGGATGGTTCACCTTTCCACAAAATTTCCTGAAAACAGTAATTAAGTTCATATATACAGCTACACGTAGTTTATAGCTTACGTGTAATCCTGAAGATCAAGCCATGTAATGGTTGGTGGGAGTGCGCTGGGCCATGGAGCAGGGTGTTCAACACCTTCAGTTGCACATTCCTCTGGTGCTGGAGATTCACTGTCCTTGGCTGTTGTTGTTGGGTTTTCTTCTCCAAGGAGAGCTTTCTCATGGCATTGTTTCAGTTTTTCAATTTTTTCAAAGATCTCAATCTTGTCCCCAATGATGGGAACTAGCTGATCGAGCAATCTCTCAGGAAGTTTGAGCAGTCTACGGCCATCTATCTTATTGTTTTTTTTTTTAAACAGTGGTTTTCATTAAAAATAGTTACAAACACAAAACATAACTTGTAAAACTAGGAATCATGGCACAAATATACACACTAGTGAAATGATACATCAGAGACTGTTAAGTCCAGTGAAATGGCAATGGGCAAGACATATGGGCTATGTAGATGATGCCAAGTGGTCAGAATGAGTGACAGAATGGGAAATAGTAACTGATATAAATAAACCTAAAGGAAGCTATATACCAGATGGTGTGATGAAATTAAGAAGTTAAAATCTAAACTGGAGGATAGAGGTTATAGAGAGAGAAGTGAATGGAAATGCTGCGGAGAGGCATTACAATGATACAGTCTGATGATAAGGAGGAACAGAGTGAGTTTATATATCTCCATGAGACTCAGTCACATGGAATACTGTGAAGGTATAATAAAGGCATAAAGTCTTTGCATCTCTCCTATATATTCTATGCTTGTGGCTGTCTGCCAGGTCTTGAGAAAGCACAACAATCCATGATGGCTGACATTCAACCTCAAAAGCATGGGCAATTTCATTAAACTGAATAGGAAAGTAAACTTTAAGACAGAGATACCAATTTCCCTCAACTAATAAGATATATTTAATCTGAGCAAAGCAGGGCAATTCATTAATGAAATCCAAAATATGACATGTACTTAGGCAAATTTTGTACAAAACTCCATTAACTTTCAGTGATTTGACACAGTTAACATAACTACTGTCACATAATTGTTTCCTCATCTTATCTTGAATGGTTACTCTCAAAGTCTGAGGAAGGCTGTCAAATATAATATGTTTAACTGCTGTTCGAGGTTCATTTTCATTTGAAAGACATTTTTTTTTGCAGCCAATTCATGAGCAAGTTTCATTTGGTGTCTTTTAGTCAATGTATGTGTGACAACATAATTCATAGTGTTTACAATATGAATTAAGTTTTTTGAAATACTGATGTTTTGCCTCAAAACTCATGCACCATAGGTGCTTTGGAATAAGAAAATCACTACCAAATGTCTCTTTAAACTTGTAAAGATATGATTCAGTAAGACCAGCTAAATGGGGAAGGGATTCCTTTTCTATAACAGGGCTAAGAATATAATTCATACATGCCCTGAGTGCCAATTAAACACCCCATGCTTTCGATCACTAACTAGGCTTAAATCTACAAGCTGGGGCAAAATCAAGAGAAGTTTAAGCTTCTGTGCAGAAATACCAACAATCTTTTTATCAGAGAAGAAAGTATCTTTAAAAATGTTTGGCTTATCATTGGCAGGTATCTTAACTTCACTGAGATTGTGTTTAGACCAGTAACAGTAATTATCTTCTATGCATGGAGCATGTGACTGGTATGACACCCTCTAGGCAATCATGAATTATATCTGCAGGAAAAGAGTCTGGTACTTTAAAATAACTCAGACCAGAAAACACACATTTATGCTCGATGCCATATACAGCAGCGTCATCTTCATCCTCATCTATATATTTTCTCTCATTTTCATAGATTTAATTTCTTCTAGGCCTAAACTGAGATATTGCACTGTTCAATATCTACATATGGTGTTACGGCCCAAATGGGTGTTAAGGTCCAAATGGTGAGGATATTCAAAAGGGCACTTAAGAAGTTATTCAATAACCCAACAACAACACACATGAAACTGACATATACAAATAGATATAACACAAATAAATATAACCCTAAAGAACCCAACTTAACAATACCTAACAATAATACTTATCCTATATGGAGGCAATATGGAATAACGGGACGAGGGGGAAGTGATACTTATGAGGTGTCCCAGTGGTGAAGTGCTGGGTGATGTGGATCCCACGGTATTCAAAGAGGTAGTGTGTTCACTCGTTGAGGCCTTGACCTCGACTGCCTTCCAAAAATCAAGGAGCTCGCTTAACACTTCCGCTTCAGTCGAATGGGGCCGCGCGAATCCTACTTCGGGACATTAGCGGGGCTTCATGAGACGGTGATGTGGAGGGGAGGTGGAGAGGTGGCGAATTAGGTAGCAAGCGGAGGTGGTGATGGTAGTGGAGTATGTTATGGGCAGGCCGTAATATTTCCTCCACCCTAAGACCTACGTAATGGATTCATAAAAGTGGTGAGACGGGATATCTTGATAAGGCGTCGGCGATGATGTTGTCCATCTCCTTGATATTCCCCGATGGGAACCGTCTTGTCGTGGTGGGGGGGCTTGCATGCCCCTGTGATTGGATTGGATTGGATTTTAAAATAGGCGCCGCAACATCCAAAGTCATATGGCGCCACTTCAGTAATTTAAAATGTCAGAATACTTAAAAACTAACTAAAAACAGTTAGAAATAATGCCGTAGCTAAAAACTAAAAAAAATAAATAAAACTAAAAAAACATTAAAATATATAGAATAAAATGAGAATAGAATTCAAAGAGAGAAAGCCAGCTTCTCCCAAAAACCTAAAAACGTCATGGCCCTGGGCCAGGCACTCTGGTCCAAGGACCTTAGTGATATAATAGACACCGCTATCTCTAGAGGTAGCGGTGTCGTAACTCAATAAAACTAGGGCACTCTACCAACAAGTGCCTCACTGTGACCGGCACCAAGCAATCATCACAGTAAGGTTGAGGGTCCTTGGTCACCCATATCAGGAGTCGCCGAGCACAGACTTTATTGGCGCGACTGCGTATAGGTCACACGTGACCAGGGACCCTCAACCTTACTGTGATGACTGCCTGGTGCCGCTCACGGTGCGGGACATACTAGTAGAATGCCCCAGTTTGACTGATTTAAGACACCGCTACCTCTACCGCTGTCGCGGTAGAGATAGCGGAGTCTATTATACCTTAAAGGTCCTTAGACCAGAGTGCCTGGCCCAGGGCCATGATGTTTTTTCGTTTTTTGGGATAAGCTGGCCTTCTCCGAAAACTGAATTTTATATTATGTTTTTAGTTTACAGTATTTTTAGTTTTTTGTTTTAGCTATTGTATTACTTTTAACTGTTTTTAGTTAGTCTTTTTTTTTAACTATTCTGTCTTTTTAAAGTTTTTTGCGGCGCCAAATGACCTTTTGATGTTGCGGCGCCAGAAAGTTAAAATCCATCCATCCATCCTCGTGGGGGGAACTCCGAGCCTTATTGTCGGAGTTCTCTCCAGCCTGTGTAGCTTTACAAGAGACTATGCTAGGTGATAGTGCTTAGTCTAGTCCTCCTGGCTATCGTGCCTTTTTTTTAGCACTCCTTTCCCTGACCAGGGCCACCACGGTGGCACAGCTATCCTAGTCCGTCAAGACATACCTGTGGTCCCCTTGCAACTCAACTCTCCTCTTCAGGTGGTTGCTGTTAAGGTTTTTATGGGACGATCCTACACTATTTGCACTTTATATATCTCTCCTCGGGTTTCTGTCTCCAGGGGTGAGCTTGACGGCCTGGTGCGTCAGCTGACTCCGCCTTTCCTCTTGTTGGGAGATTTTAACGGCCTTCACCCTTTGTGGGATGAAGGTGCTAGTAATCCTCGTGGATTTTAATCGGTTCTTTTATTGAGGATGATGGATTGGAGATTTTAAATTCTGGGGATGTCACACATTTCCATAATCCTAGTGGGACTTTTACAGCTATCGATTTTTCTATTTGTACATCTAATTCTTTCCTTGATTTTAATTGGCGGGTCCTACCGGATTTACACGGTAGTGACCACTTTCCTATTTTATTGGAATCTGTGAAGTCTGAGCCACAGTCGTGGCCCTCACGCTGGGTTTTAGACAAGGCAGATTGGCCTTGATTCACACACTTTAGCTGTTTAATCCGTCCGTTGGCTGACTTTTCTACTTGTGCTGAGGCTGTTGATTATTTTACCGACTTTATACGTTCAGTAGCACTTCAAACAATCCCTAGGACGTCCGGCCGCTTTACTAAGCGTCCTGTTCCTTGGTGGAACACAGCATGCACTGAAGCGGTGAAAGAGAAACAGGCACCTTTTTCTCGTCTCCAGCGACATCGTGGGGACCCGCAGTGTTTGGACGCTTTTCGGCGCTGCCGAGCACGAGCCCGCCACGTTTTGAAAGAGGCACAAAGAGCCTCTTGTAAAACTTGTCTCTTCCATTAACGCCCGCACTCCTCTTACGGATGTTTTTAACAAAGTCCGCCGAATTGCTGGGAAGTATTCTGCTCCTTCCCCACCAGTTTTGTTGTCTTCTGGACGAACGGTGGCAGACCCTAGCATTGTCGCCGACCTCTTCGCAGAGCACTTTGCCAGTGTTTCCCGGAGGCATCCTGCAGCCCCGGGCGCACGTCACCGCCAGAGAATGGAATCTCTCGGCATAAACTTTTCTTCCACAGGAGGGGAGTGTTATAATGTCCCCTTCACTGCCTCCGAGTTGCGGACTGCTTTGTCCCAGTGTCATGACTCTTCTGGCCCAGATGTGATATTCCTTATGCCTTCTTGCGCTACATGTCTGACAGTGTTTTTAACTTTTTATTAAATCTTTTTAATATGATTTGGCATACCGGTGACTTTCCAACTTCTTGGGCTGTGGCAGTGATTCTCCCATTTCCGAAGCCTGGGAAAGATAATATTCAGGCTACGAACTATCGTCCTATATCGTTGACGTCTTGCATTTGTAAAGTATTAGAAGAGATGGTTAATGTAAGACTCATGTGGTACTTAGAGAAGGGGAAGTACCTGTCCTCGGTACAGTACGGCTTCCGAAAGATGAGGTCTACTAATGATGCTCATTTTATCCCTAGTCTTCTATTTGTGAGGCCTTCATTAATCACCACCATCGAGTAACAGTGTTTTTTGACTTGGAGAAGGCCTACGACACGGCTTTGTGTCATAGCATTTTACAGTCTTTGTTTAATTTTGGCCTTCGTGGCCACCTTCCTATTTTTATTCAGCAGTTTTTATCCAGACGTCTTTTACGGGTTCGAGTGGGGAGTGTTCTCTCTGAGGCTACTGCTCTAAATGATGGTGTCCCACAGGGAAATATTCCTAGTGTTACACTATTCGCAGTCGCCATTAATTAATGTATTATGTATTTCATTTGCTGCTGCTAGGATGTCACTGATTGAGCGCAAGCTCCAACTGGCGATCAATAGGGTGTCCAGTTGAGCCAACATGAACGGTTTTCGATTCTCCACCTCCAAGACCGTAGCCATGCATTTTTGTCGCAACCGTGGTGTCCATCCAGACCCCGATTTATACCTTGCCAATAGACGCCTCTCATGCGTGGAGACGACTCGATATCTTGGCCTTTTATTTGACAACCGTCTCACCTGGGTTCCCCATTTCCGTTCTCTTAAGGCGTCTTGTCGGCAGGCATTATCCCTTCTTCGGGTTTTAAGTCACACCTCTTGGGGTGCGGACAGGGACACGTTGCTGCTGCTTCACCGCACACTCATACTTCCCAAGCTGAAATACGGCTGCGAGATCTATTCATCCGCAACGGATGCACGACTACGCACGCTTGACTCCGTGCATCATGCTAGAGTCCGCTTGGTTACGGGTGCATTTCGGACATCTCTAATACCTAGCCTTCTAGTGGATGCTGGTTTCTGGCCGCTCGACCTCCGGCGCCAGTCTTCGATGCTCCGGTGTTGGTTTCGCACCCACCGTCTTCCCGATTCTGTCCCTTGTCTGTCAATGTTGCGGGACTCGCGTTCGCAGGCAAATGTCACTCGACCGAGTCTCCCTAAACCTTTTGGCCTTAGAGTTGCAAATCTCATGGCGGAGTTATCTATCGACCCCACTCCTGTGTACTTTTTCCGTCTCCCACGAGTCGGTTATTGGCAGCTTCCTGTTATCTCATTATGCCCTGCCATGGATGGCAAGAAGGATTTTCTGCCAGCTCTGTCCCACGCACGGTTTTTAGAACACTTATTTATGCATGCTGATGATATCCCTGTTTATACTGATGGCTCCAAATCCGATGCAGGCGTTGGATTTAGTGTGGTTTTCCCTCTTTTTATCGGTCTGGCAGCCTTTCTTCAGTGGCATCCGTCTTTACTGCGGAGCTGTCTGCCTTAGTCCTAGCTTTACAAATAATTTTTACTCTACCGGTTTCGTCTTTTACAATTTTTAGTGACTGTCGCAGTGCTCTTCTCTCTTGCACTATATCCTTTAACCTTTTTTTTTTATCAGCCCTGGAGTGGCTATACCTTCTTACACAACGAGGATATCGTGTTGGGTTCTGTTGGGCCCCTGGTCACGTTGGTGTTCCAGGAAATGAACACGCAGATCGCCTAGCTAAAGAGGCAGCAAGTCGCGCTCCATCTCCTACCTCTGTTCCGTTTCGAGATGTCTTTCCTCTAATTCGCGAGGCAGTTGCAGCAATTTGGCAGAGGAGATGGCTAACGGGGGTCGCAACTTAGAAAATGGGAGAGATGACTACTTTCTCTATCCCTCACTGGACATACACCCATGTTCGGGATCGAACTACGTAAGGTCACACGTACCTTACACAAAGGTACCGGTTGACCAGGGACCCTCAACCTTACTGTGATGACTGCCTGTTGCCACTTACCGTGTGGCACCTATTGGTAGAGTGACCTAGTTTGATAGAGTTACGACACCGCTACCTCTACCGCTGTCGCGGTAGAGATAGCGGTGTCTATTATATCTCAAAGGTCCTTGGACCAGAGTGCCTGGCCCAAGGCCATGACGTTTTTATATTTTTGCTATGAATTTGATTCTTATTTTATCATGTATTTTAATATTTTTAGTTTTATTGTCCTTTTTTAGTTTTTAAACTACTGTATTGTTTTTAGCTGTTTTTAGACATTTAAAATTTTTGAAGCGGCGCCATATGACCTTGGCTGTTGCGGCGCCCTTTTTTAAAATCCATCCATCCACCATCGTCTTCCGTTGACAGGTGTCTTCTCGTCGGTTCGCCCGTCCACTGCACCTAAATAGTCATCTTCAAGCTTCTACAGTGGAACTGTAGAGACCTTCGCGCCTCGTGGGGCGCCTCCGAGCTTTATTGTCGGAGTTCTCTCCAGCCTGTGTAGCTTTACAAGAGACTATGCTAGGTGATAGTACTTATTCTAGTCCTCCTGGCTATCGTGCCTTTTTTAGCACTCCTTTCCCTGAACAGGGCCACCACGGTGGCACAGCTATCCGAGAGCCCGTCAAGACATACCTATTGTTCCCTTGCAACTCAACTCTCCCCTTCAGGTGGTTGCTGTTAAGGTTTTTTTTATAGGACGATCCTACACTATTTGCAGTTTATATCTCCCTCCTCAGGATTCTGTCTCCGGGGGTGAGCTTGACGGCCTGGTGCGTTTGCTGACTCCTTCTTTCCTTTTATTAGGAGATTTTAATGGCCGTCACCCATTGTGGGATGAACCTCGTGGGATTTTCATCGGTTTATTTATTGAGGATGAGGGATTGGAGATTTTAAATTCTGGGGATGTTACATATTTCCACAGTCCTACTGGGACTTTTACAGCTATCGATATTTCTCTGCGTACATCTAATTCTTTCCTTGATATTATTTTACCGATTTTTTTTTATTCCAGTAGCGCGTCACACAATCCCTAGGACGTCAGGTCGCTTTACTAAGCGTCCCGTTCCTTGATGGAACGCAGCATGTACTAAAGCTGAGCAAGAGAAACGGGCGGCTTTCCCTCATCTCCGGCGACATCGTGGGGACCCGCAGTGCCTGGAGGCTTTTCGGCGCTGCCGAGCACGGGCCCGCCGCGTTTTGAAAGAGGCACAAAGAGCCTCTTGGAAAGCTCATGTATCTTCCATTAATGCCCGCACCCCTCTTACGGAAGTCTTTAACAAAGTCCGCCGAATTCCTGGGAAGTATTCCCCCCCGAGATGGGAACCGCCTTGTCGTGGTGGGGTGGCTTATGTGCCCCTGTGACCTGGCGAGCTAGGCTAGAGGGGGCTTAGGCCCCTGCTCTGCCCTTTCGAGGGGGAGAGGGCTACCCATGCTAGTACGGTCGCCAGTGAGGGGCCAGACTAAATGGTTCGTACGTAGGCTGCCAGTGGACCAGCGAAGCCACCCACTGGAGGGATCGCCCAATAGGGGCCGTCCTGTGCTGGATGGTTGGGTGTCCAGGCTGGGATGCTTTGGGAGGGGGGGTCTCAGCTCTGCCGTGGACAAACATTCGTATCATGTGGGGCCTGTTTTTAAAACGACTGGTGCGCATGGGGACGAGGTACCCCGTCCGCAGCAGCCAGCGCTCCCTCCCATTGTAGTCCCAGTAGGTGATGTCCCTTGCCCCTGGAGCCAATTTTTTGTGTAGCTGTTTTTTTAAGGGAAAAAACAAAAAACATTCAGGTTCTCGTGAGGTGGCTGACCTGGCCCACGAGACGTCATCTTCAGGTCTGAGTAAGGAGGAAGATTCTCCTCCACAAGGGCCTCCCACAGCAGTCTCCTGTTCTGGAAGTTCTTCTGAGGGACGCATTTCTGCTGCACATGACTCTCTTGTAATGGTAAATGTTAATCCATCATTTTCCTATGTTACGTTCACCGGTTAAACTGGTAAGATTGGCATCGGAGAGCCGGTGAACAATAACAATAAAAAAAAAACACTGCAGGTTCAACTGGTGAGGAAATGCAAAAGGGGGTCACTTTACAAAGCTATTTTAATAACCCATAATGAAATTGACACATATATAACAAGAAACATGAAACACAGATATATAACATGAAACACAGGAAAATGACATACATATACATATAACACAGTAATAAATACAACAATAAAGAACCCAACTTAATACCTAACAATAATCCTAATCCTATATAGAGGCAATGTGGAACCTAACAATAATCCTAATCCTATATAGAGGCAATGTGGAAAACACGGACGAGGGGAAGTGATACTTATGCGGTGTCGCAGTGGTGAAATGCTGGGTGATGGTTGATCCCACGGTAGACCCAAGAGGCGTTGTGTTCACTGGTTGAGGCTTGGATCTCAACTCCTAATCCAGAAAGCCAAGAGCTGGCTCAACACTTTCGGTTGAGTCGAAAGGGGCCGCGTGAATCCAACTTCGGGACAGTAGCGGGCTTCATGAAACGGTGACGTGGAGGGTTCACGAGACGGTGGCGTGGAAGGTTCACGAGACGGTGACGTGGAAGGGAGGCGGAGAGGTGGCGAACGAGGTAACAAGCGGAGGAGGTGATGGTAGTAATGCATGTTACGGGCGGGCCGTAACATTTCCTCCCCTAAGACCTCCGTAATGGGCTCATGAAGGAGGTGAGACGGAGATCTTGATAAGGCGTCGGCGATGATGTTGTCCACCCCCTTGATATGGTCACTTGTAGATGGAAGGGGCGGGAGTGATCCGGCGTCCAGACCACTGGTTCCGAGGAGAGAAACGCCTTGGTGTTGGAAGGCTTGGTCACAGGTCGGGGTCCAGTGGAAGGGGACGGAAGTGCTGAGAAGGTCCGTCAGGGGGGCGGCCAGGGTGGAGAAGTTCTTACAGAAGCGCCTGTAAAACCCAGCCATCCCCAAGAACCTCATGAGAGCTTTCCTGGTGGTAGGAACAGGGAAGCCAAGGATGGCCTCCACGTTAGCTTTCTTGGGGTGAACCTTGCCGTTCCCCACCACATGTCTGCAGTCACCACCAGGTCGTCCAGATATGCAGATGTTCCCTCCAAGTCCTGAGTGATGTAATTTATAGCCCTCTGGAAGGTGGCGGGAGCATTAGACAAGCCAAAGGGCATCACTGTGTATTGGTATAGTCCGAAGGGGGTGATGAAGGCGGATATTATTTGGGCCTCGTCCGAGAGGGGAATCTGGTAGTAACCTTTAAGCAAGTCTATAGTGGTTACAAATTTGGCTACTCCTATACTATCTATAAGGTCCTCTATCAAGGGCAATGGGTAGGAGTCTGGCACCGTCACTTTATTTAATTTCCTGTAGTCGGTGCAAAATCGACTACTACCATCTGGCTTAGATGTTAACAGGCAGGAGAAGCCCAGGAGATATACTAGGTTCTGCAAGGTGATGACAGAGCAGATAGTCTACCTCTTTTTTCATCGTCTTTTTTAATGGGTGAAATGCGATAGGCTGGTTGTCTTATAGGCTTGATGTCATTAGATATTAATGTTATGTCATGTTGGATAGTATTACAAACTCCTGGAAGGTCACCTGTGATTTCAGAAAAGTCTAGGAATAACTTCTTAAGATCAGACTGTTGTGAAGGTGTTAAGGAAAGAAACACCTCATCAAGGTTGGACATGATTTGGCTGTTTGAGAGGCGTCGTTTAGGTGACGAGAAGAGGAATTCGATGTCGGACTCTTCCTCGGGGGGCACAGGACCAGACTCCTTCCCTACCAGACATACAGGTACAGTGCAAGACAAGTCGTCCTCTGGTTCTCTGGAGTGGTAAGGTTTCATTAGATCAATATGAACTAGTTGGGAATCCTTACGACGGTCAGGAGTGTGGACCACATAATTTAATGGACTTAGTTTTTTAGCCACAACATAAGGTCCCATGAAGAGCATTGCCTGGAGTGGGGAGAAAAAGTAAAACCTTGTCTCCTGGTTTGAAACTTCTCTTGACAGATTTGGGAAGAGAATTCTGTTGCATTTTAGTTTGAGATTTGAGGAAGTTTGATTTAGCAAAAGATCTGACTTCACTGATTTTATTCTTAAGGTTACTGATGTAGTCAGACACACTGGGGCTTGAAGGAGTATTTTGAGTAAACCATTGATCCTTTAATATTTTGAGAGGCCCCCTGATCTGTCTACCATAGAGTAATTCAAAGGGAGTAACCTAAAGAATCTTGAGGAGATTCTCTTAAAGCGAAGAGAAGGAAAGAAATACTTTCATCCCAGTCTCCTTGATGCTCCAAGCAATACTTCTTCATCATGGATTTTAATGTTTGGTGAAACCGCTCCAGACAGCCTTGGGATTGGGGTGGTAAGCCGAGGAGGTAACATGGTCGATGTTTAGCTCATTCACTATCTGTTGGAAAAAATGGCTAGTGAAATTGCTACCCTTGTCAGACTGAATTTGTTTTGGAATTCCTACCGAGGTGAAAAATGTATTAGATGTTTTACAATGGTCTTTGATGTGATGTTCTTAAGAGGGAATGCTTCAGGGTACCTGGTAGTGGGATCCATGAGGGTTAACAAATACTGATTCCCTCGTTTGGTTTTGGGTAAGGGCCCTACGCAGTCTAGAATGATCTTTTCGAAGGGCTCCGTCTGAACTGGAATAGGCGTCAGAGGAGCTGGCACAAGGCGTTCGTTAGGCTTACCCACAATTTGACATATATGACATGTTTTTACATAGTGTGACACATCCTTTTCATTCCTGGCCAAAAAAAATGTTGAAGAGCCTTCTTGTAGGTTTTTTGGATGCCTAGATGACCTGACAATCCATCATGAGCTAGTTCTATAATGCCTGGTCTTACAGACAAGGGGATGACAACTTGATGTGTTTCTGACCAGGTGTCTAGTTGTTTCAATTCAGGAGGTCTGCAGGCACGCATCAGGACTCCTTCCTGATAATAAAAACAAGGCAATTTAGACATATCCTTTGTCTCACTGGCAACATGTCTGATCTTAGCCAAAGTGAGATCCTGTTCCTGAGCATTAATCAAATTCTCCTTTGAAATGATGTTATTGTACAAGTTGTCAGTAGAGGCAATCATTGGTGGAGGAGGTGATGAAAAGGCAGGGGACTTGGACTGAGACCTGGTGACTGCACACACTGGGAAGAAGTGAGGGGATGTTTCGTCCAGGGTCTTAGTGGGACTTTCTGTTAAGGGAGAATCAAGAACAATTAAGTTTGGAAAAGCCAAGTTACCAGCAAGATCATTACCCAGTACAAGATGTATCCCCGGTACTGGCAGTTCACCAGGTTTAATGGCTACCTCAACCTCTCCTGAAATGAACGGGCACTGTAAGCTAATATTAGCCAAAGGATAGGAGAGCTGTGATTCGAGACCTGTAAGGATCACCTTCTCCCCAGTGAAAGCCTGTTTGATGTTAGGGATGACATCTTCCCTTAAGATGGATTGGGCAGCACCTGTATCACGCAGAACCTTGATATTTATTGCCTTGTCTTTACCATCAGTCAGGGACACTTTACCTTGATACATGTACGAGTCATAAAGTTCTAGAGGAGAGTTGACAGGGTTAGCTAGGGCCACTGGTTTCTTGTTCTCAAATGTGTTAGGTCTAGGGACACAAAAGAAAATTGACGTTGAGAACCCTTGCAATTTGGGTGTCTACATTTCTGGATCGTGTGTCCTGGCTTCTTACAGTATGTACACCAGGGGGAATTATATGCATTTGGCGAGAATCCGGTTGGCTTACCACCCGCGCCCCAAAACCTTCCCCAAAGGAGGACCTAACATTAGACAGTGAACCACGACCTCTACTACCCAGGGATCCCATCAACAAAGCAAACGCATCAGCCACTTTAGCGGCAGACATAAGATCACTCTCTCCCGTTCTTCCACATGCCTCAGAATATTAAAGGTAACTTGTTCTTCCATTCTTCCAGGACCATTAGATTGAGCAACTCCGAAAAGGTGGTAATGTTAAGGGCGGCTAACCATTTCTTAAATTGTCTTAGTTTCCCACTAGCAAATTCAACATAGGTGTGAGACTCTGGTTTCACATACTTTCGAAACTGCTGTCTGTATCCATCAGAAGTGATAGAATAGGCGTCTAGAATGTTACCTTGATCTCTTCATATTCTACCTCATCACTAAGGCCGTTGTATACCCTATAAGCTTTTCCTACTAGCTTAGGGACAAGGAGAGACACCCACTGATCCTTGGGCCATTTATTCCTATTAGCAATGCTCTCAAAAGCGCGAAATGACCCGTCAACATCAGATTCATCAAAAGGGGGAACTAGCGGAACAGCTATAGCAGGATTAAAGCTTGCTAACTGTTTCTTTATATCTATTTCTTCCCCTCTAAACTTAGCGTCATTTCGTAGAGCTAACTCCTGAATTTCTAACTCTTTCTCCTTCCTTTTAAGTTGTAACTGAAATTCTCTCTCTTCCTTTTCTGCCTGTAGTTGCATTTGTCTTTCTTGTTCTCTCTCTTCTTTTTTTTCCCGTAGTTCTCTCTCTTTATCTTTATCTTCTTTTTCTGCCTGTAGTTGCATTTCTTTCGCTTCTTTTTCTGCCTGTAGTTGCATTTGTTTTTCATGCATCCGGTATTCTAGTTTAAGCTTCTCAATTTCCCATTGACTTATCCTACTCTTATCCTGTTCTTCCTGGGGACTGTGTATTATAGTCCTCGTAGAGGCTGACATGGGAGTTAACTCTTCTATGGCATTTCCTAGCAACTGACCTTGTTGCACTAGATGTTCAACAACTACATTCTTAATGACCTCTTTAGTCATCTGAGACGTGATGGGAACATCAAAATGTTTAGCGATGGTCTTCCATTGGTCCTTCTTTATATTAGCATCTTTAAGTTGTTCCAGAGAAGGGTCGGCACAAAAATCTTCAACGTTAAACTGAGCGGAAGCCATATTAAATAGATGTTAAACCACAACAAAAAAAATGATAAGCGAATTACTTAAGTGAGGAACTTGGCAGAGTGATAATAAAGGCAACCTTGAAATTACCTAGATTATACTTAAGTAAACACTTATGAGTACAATCACTAATGAGGGGTAAACTAGAGAGTTACGGCATTAAGAGGATCCGGATTACTCTAGTTACGAGACTTGAGAGTGAAGAGCGAATTGTACTGAGACTTGTTATAGATAAGGAGGCGGATTCGTCTGAGAGACTAGTTAAAATGGCCGATTCTAACTAGCGAGAAAATGATCCGCGAAGTGAGGGGATTGAGGGTTCGCATGAACATATGATGATCCCAACACTTGGATAACACTTATTACACACCTGCCTATGTGCAAAAATAGAGATAAGTGCTATCGGTGAACACGCCTTTCTACCTGGTTTCCTGCTCTACCACTGCTATGCGATACCAATGAAAGTCACGAAGCACTTTTAACCCAAAAGGAGCCACTTGATCGCACAAAGGTAAATTTAAACCACACGCAGAGTAAGTCACAGAAAAAAAACACATCAGAGTCACAACACCACAGAAACACAAGCAATCACAGAAAAAAAGTCACTGGAAAATGGAACACTGAACATGGGTTATAATGGTCCTGTCACGGTCGCCAATTGTTACGTTCACCGGTTAAACTGGTAAGATTGGCATTGGAGAGCCGGTGAACAATAACCACTGCAGGTTCAACTGGTGAGGAAATGCAAAGGGGTCACTTTAAAAGCTATTTTAATAACCCATAATGAAATTGACACATATATAACAAGAAACATGAAACACAGATATATAACATGAAACACAGGAAAATGACATACACATATACATATAACACAGTAATAAATACAACAATAAAGAACCCAACTTAATACCTAACAATAATCCTAATCCTATATAGAGGCAATGTGGAAAACACGGACGAGGGGAAGTGATACTTATGCGGTGTCACAGTGGTGAAATGCTGGGTGATGGTTGATCCCACGGTAGACCCAAGAGGCGTTGTGTTCACTGGTTGAGGCTTGGATCTCAACTCCTAATCCAGAAAGCCAAGAGCTGGCTCAACACTTTCGGTTGAGTCGAAAGGGGCCGCGTGAATCCAACTTCGGGACAGTAGCGGGGCTTCATGAAACGGTGACGTGGAGGGTTCACGAGACGGTGGCGTGGAAGGTTCACGAGACGGTGACGTGGAAGGGGAGGCGGAGAGGTGGCGAACGAGGTAACAAGCGGAGGAGGTGATGGTAGTAATGCATGTTATGAGCGGGCCGTAACACCTATCATGCCTTGCACTCACTTCTCAAGGCGTATGGTACGGTTGTTCGCATTCGACTGGTTTCCTTCTAACCGCTGCTATGTGACGTTTATGTCATGTGATGAAGCCCCTTTAGCTTATGAACATGTAGCATCTCTGCCCCTCGCCGGCCATGGCTTTAAAACTGAATTTCTCCAGTCACGTAATATTTCAGACGGTGACATGGATTACATCCCAAATGTTTTTGAAAACTATTTAGAGAATTCAGTTCCTGAGGTCCGCCAGATTCCGCCTCCTTGTTGGTTTGTGGCGTACTATAGAAATGGGCGTGGGAACTTCATTCATGCCTCCCGGTATCTTGCCAAAGAAATCAGCACTATTCCTGAGGGAAACCTCAAGAAATATGGTAAAGGGGTGCTAGTGTGTGCTAAAGATATTACACAAGCGAGGATGTTGCAACATCTCCCATGCCCAACTGACAGCATGTTTGAGACTGTTAAGGCTCATCCCACCTTTAATTATAATAAAGGTTGTGTTTATAGTCAAGACCTTTATGAATTTCCAGAGGAGGAAATACTAGTAATGTGTCCTACCTCTGTGCAAAAGGTGACTAAGATGAGGAACTCTTCCAACATGGTCCTTCTCACCTTTTTTGGCTCCACCCTCCCTGACCGTGTTAATATCGGACCTATTAATCTTAAGGTGAGGCGTTTTATTTTCCGTCCTCTTCAGTGCTTCTCATGCTATGGGTACGGTCACGGCAAAAGCTCGTGTAAGGAAGCTTCCCGATGTGGTAATTGCTCTGCACTCGACTCACATTCAGAGTAGCATTGCAATGGTGCAGCTTATTGTTTCCATTGCCGTGATGCTCACCAGGTACGTTCCAGGCAATGCCCCAGGTATCGCCTGGAGCAGGACATTCTACAACTTGCTAATACTCAGTTCATAAGCCTAAGTAGCGCACCTGACCAAATGGTACCGTCGATAGATTTAGCTCAGCCTAAAATTTCTCCCTGTGTACGTGATCGTGAGTCCTTGAAAGACCGTTCTGTAATGGTAGCTCCACTAGTTTCTGTCCAGCCTCCTGTGACGCCCTCCATCTCAGATCGGGCTTCTTGTGATGAGGACGGTCTGAGCATGGAGACGTCCGATGATATTGTCACAGCCGTCCCTCGTGGACCCACTGTATCGGAAAGTGCAGTCCAGCCTAATCTTCGTCCTCCGAGGACCGGTAAAAGTGATGATAGTTAGCATCACCCACCGATCGCATCACCCACCGATAAGCCGAAAGGCTGCGGTCCAACGACCCGGCACATCTCAACCTCCGGTGCCTTCTCGTCGTTTGATTATTTCTAGTCAGGTCAGTAACGGGCAGCCTTAAAAAGGCTTGCTCGTCCACTGCACCCAAATAGTCGTCTTCAAGCTTCTACAGTGGAACTGTAGAGGCCTTCGCGCCTTGTGGGGGGAACTCCGAGCTTTGCTGTCGGAGTTCTTTCCACCCTGTGTAGCTCTACAAGAGACTATGCTAGGTGATAGTACTTATTCTAGTCCTCCTGGCTATCGTGCCTTTTTTAACACTCCTTTCCCTGACCAGGGCCACCACGGTGGCACAGCTATTCTAGTCCGTCAGGATATACCTGTTATCCCGTTACAACTTAACTCTCCCCTTCAGGTGGTTGCTGTTAAGGTCTTTATGGGACGACTTTACACCATCTGCAGTTTATATCTCCCTCCTCGGCTTTCTGTCTCCAGGGGTGAGCTTGACGGCCTGGTGCGTCAGTCTGCTGACTCGCCTTTTCTTGTTGGGAGATTTTAACGGCCGTCACCCATTGTGGGATGAAGGTGCTAGTAATCCTCGTGGGGTTTTAATCGGTTCTTTTATTGAGGATGAGGGATTGGAGGTTTTAAATTCCATAGTCCTACTGGAACTTTTACGGCTATCGATCTTTCTATTTGTACATCTAATTCTTTCCTTGATTTTAATTGGCGGGTCCTACCAGATTTACACGGTAGTGACCACTTTCCGATTTTATTAGAATCTGTGAAATCTGAGCCACAGTTCCGACCCCCACGCTGGGTTTTGGACAAGGCAGATTGGCCTCGATTCACAGACCTTAGCTCTTTTATCCGTCCGCTGGCTAACTTTTCTATTTGTGCTGAGGCTCTTGATTATTTTACCGATTTTTTAATTTCAGTAGCGCTTCAGACAATCCCTTGAACGTCAGGTCGCTTTACTAAGCGCCCCGTTCCTTGGTGGAACGCAGCATGCACTGCAGCGGTGAAAAAGAAACGGGCAGCTTTCTCTCGTTTCTGGCGACATCGTGGGGACCCGCGGTGTCTGGAAGCTTTTCGGCGCTGCCGAGCTCGGGCCCGCCGCATTTTGAAAGAGGCATAAAGAGCCTCTTGGAAAGCTTATGTCTTCCATTAATGCCCACACTCCTCTTACGGATGTTTTTAACAAAGTCCAGCGATTCTGCTCCTCCCCCACCAGTTTTGTTGTCTGCTGGGCGAACGGTGGCAGACCCTAGGACTGTCGCCGACCTCTTCGCGGAGCACTTTGCCTAATGTCCCCTTCTCTGCCTCCGAGTTGCGGACTGCTTTGTCCCAGTGTCATGACTCTTCTCCTGGCCCAGATGATATTCCATATGCCTTCTTGCGCCACATGTCTGACAGTGCTTTTAACTTAAAATCTTTATAATATGATTTGGCATACCGGTGACTTTCCTACTTCTTGGGCTGTGGCAGTGGTTCTCCCATTTCCGAAGCCTGGGAAGGATCATCTCCAGGCTACGAATTACCGTCTTATATCTTTGACGTCTTGTATTTGTAAAGTGTTAGAAAAAATGATTAATGTAAGACTCATGTGGTAATTGGAGTGGGGGAAGTACTTGTCATCGGTACAGTACGGCTTCCGAAAAATGAGGTCTACTACGGATGCTCTTTTATCCCTAGAGTCTCCTATTTGTGAGGCCTTCGCTTATCACCACCACCAGGTTACTATATATTTTGAGAAGACCTACGACACAGATTGGTGTCATGAGATTTTAGGTTCCTTATTTAATTTTGGTCTCCGTGGCCACCTTCCTATTTTTATCCAGCAGTTTTTATCCAGACGTCTTTTACGGGTTCGTGTGGGGAGTGTTCTCTCCAATGCTACAGCTTTAAATGACAATGTCCCACAAGGAAGTATTCTTAGTGTTACGCTATTCGCAGTTGCAATAAATGGTGTTATAGATACTCTACCGGATGGCGTTCACAGCTCTTTATATGTGGACGACTTGTGTATCTCTTTTGCTGCTGCTAGGATGTCACTGATTGAGCGAAAGCTCCAACTGGTAATAAATTGGGTGTACAGTTGGGCGAACATAAACGGTTTTCGATTCTCCACCTCAAAGACCGTGTCTTTGCATTTTTGTCGAAATCGTGGTGTCCATCCAGATCCCGATTTATATTTAGCCAATAGACGCATCTCGTGTGTGGAGGCCACTCGACATCTTGACCTATTGTTTGACAGCCGTCGTACTTGGGTTCCACATTTCCGTTCTCTCAAAGCGTCTTGCAGGACAGCACTATCCCTTCTTCGCGTTTTAAGTCACACCTCTTGGGGTACGGACAGGGACACTTTACTGCTTCTTCACCGTACACTTATACTTCCAAAGCTGGAGTACGGCTTTGAGATCTATTCATCCGCAACGGATGTACGCCTACGCACGCTTGACCCCGTACACCATACTGGGGTCCGCTTGGCTACGGGTGCATTTCGGACATCTCCAATACCTAGCCTTCTAGTGGATGCTGGTTTCTGGCCGCTCGACTTCCGGCGCCAGTCTTCGATGTTCCGGTGTTGGTTTCGCACCCACCGTCTTCCCGATTCTGTCCCTTGTATGTCAATGTTGTGGGACTTACATTCGCAGGCGTATGACACTCGACCGAGTCTACCTAAACCTTTTGGCCTTCGAGTGGCAAACCTCATGATTGATTTGTCCATCAACTCCACTCCTGTCTACTCTTTCCAGCTCCCACGAGTTGGTTATTGGCAGCTTCCGGTTGTTTCATTATGCCCTCCTGCCATAGATGGCAAGAAGGATTTTCTGCCAGCTCTGTCCCACACACGGTTTTTAGAACACTTTTTTTATCCATTCTGATGATATCCCCGTTTTTACTGATGGTTCCAAATCCGATGCAGGCGTTGGGTTTAGTGTGATTTTCCCCTCTTTTTATCGTTTTTATCGGTGTGGCAGCCTTCCTTCGGTAGCCTCCGTTTTTACTGCGGAGCTGTCTGCCATAGTTTTAGCTTTACATGTTATTTTTACTCTCCCTGTTTCGTCTTTTACAATTTTTAGTGACTGTCGCAGTGCTCTTACTGCTCTCTCTTCTACTATCTCCCTTAACCCTTTGATTTTATCAGCCCTGAAGTGGCTATATCTTCTTACCCCACATGGATATCGTGTTGGGTTCTGTTGGGTCCCTGGCCATGTTGGTGTTCCAGGGAACGAACACGCAGACCGCCTCGCTAAAGAGGCAGCAAGTCGCGCTCCGTCTCTTTCCCATGTTCCGTTTCGAGATATATTTCATGCAATCCATGTGGCAATTGCAGCACTTTGGCAGAGGAGATGGTTAACGGGGGTCGGAACCTCGAAGATGGGAGAGATTACTACTTCCACATTCCCTCAGTGGACTTACACCCATGTCCGGGATCGCCGTGTACAGACTTTATTGGCGCGACTTCGTATAGGTCACACATACCTTACACAAAGGTACCTCCTGACCAGGGACCCTCAATCTTACTGTGATGACTGCTTCGAGCCGCTTACGATGCGGCACCTACTAGTGGAGTGCCCCAGTTTGACTGACTTAAGACACCGCTACCTCTACCGCTGTCGCGGTAGAGTTAGCGGTGTCTACTATATCTCAAAGTTCCTTGGACCAGAGTGTCTGGCCCAGGACCATGACGTTTTTAAGCTTTTGGGAGATGCTGGGCTTCTCCCGTGTCACTGTCTGAAATATTGCGAGAATGGAGAAGTTCTGTCTTAAAGCCAGAGCCAGCAAGGGGCAGGGATGCTACATGTTCATTAGCCAGACGTGCTTCATCACATGACAGAAAAGTTACATA
Organism: Portunus trituberculatus; assembly: GCF_017591435.1. NCBI lineage: Eukaryota > Metazoa > Arthropoda > Malacostraca > Decapoda > Portunidae > Portunus > Portunus trituberculatus. The sequence goes on along the minus strand of NC_059256.1, from coordinate 103,382 downwards.
GCAGCGGTTAGAAGGAAAGTCCTTATCATAAACCTTGAGAAGTGAGTGCAGGCGTGATAAGAAAATGATGGATTAACATTTACCATCACAAGGGAGTCATATACAGCAGAAATACGTCCCTTAGAAGAACTCCCAGAACAGGAGATTGCTGCGGGAGGCTCTTGTGGAGGGTAAACCTTCTTCGCACTCAGACCTGAAGATGACGTCTCGCGGGCCAGGTCAGCCACCTCACGAGAACCGGATAACCACACTTGTTGCATTTACACGTATCGTATCATCGTTGCGTATCGCATGGTGATACGCAACGATGATACGATACGGTGCGACAGTGTATATTGTACCCGTTGCGTATCCGCGTGTCGTATCATCGTTCCGTGATGCAACAGTATCATCCAGTTTCTTCCCTGACAGTACCCATGAGTGCAAGTGTGCAGTTGGCTGCGGCCGCGTATATATTTATTCATGAACATCAAGTTAGTAAAAGGAAAAGAAAGTCACGGCGTTGGTGGATTACTAAACTATATGAAAGAAGGAGATGTGCAGTGGAACAACTATGTTGGCGGACTTAAAATTCCAACACGTGAGTGGACTCTACAAAAACTTTACAAGGATGCACCCAACTGATTTCGAGTTTCTCTTGTCTGAAGTTGGCTTGAAAATTGCAAAAAAAAACACAAAGTTTCGGAAAGCAATTCCCATCCAGGAAAGGCTAGCAGTAACACTACGCTTTCTGGCCACCGGCGATTCATACACCAGCCTGCAGTATCTCTTCAGAATCTCCAAGCAGGCAATTAGCAAGATCATTCCCGAAGTGTGTGCTGCCATTGTGGAAACACTGTATGACTACATTAAGGTAAGTCATCTATAAAATGTCATATGAACAACTGATGTATGATGACATGAATGTGCCACTCATAGTTAAATCGATATATGTTTCTCTCGTACACATACAAACATGTATTAGTGCAGTAAAAGGCGTGCTGAACAGATCACAATTATGTATGTACGCTATTTCTTTAACAAGACTGTCTTCTTCGTATACTTTCCAAAAACAACTCACAATAGCAGGTAAATGGGAATTCCTGATTTTATAAATAATAGAAATAGTCTTAAGACAGTATATTCTGTGTTTGGTCTGTGCAGGAATAAATGAAACAGGAATGTTTTAATTTCTTTTTATTTTATAGTACAAGAAGGAACTTGATAAATCAATGTCATATATATATTTTGAAGATGGGGCACAATGAAGTAAAAACAAATATAAATGTAATTTAAGAATGGAAGAGATATATCCTCATTGGAAGTTACGGGCCACATGTGAAAAAATCACAACTATATTAGTTCCTCAATGTTCAACTCATTTCCTACCGAACAAGTACTGGGGGAAGGTGATGGTTGCACTACAGCTGGAGTACTTGTTCTAGAATCATGGCTTTCAGATGCGTCTGAATAACTATGAGACAACCAGAAGTTGGGTGGGAAGCCTACTGGATGGGTTGTCTGTGGACCTCCAACTACGTTACCAGGGAAAGGCTGATCAGTACTGTAACAGCCTGTGTTTGCTCTAACAAATACGTTCAGAATGTCATTTTGAATCAAACTGCGTACCCTGTCATCATACCTACGCAATTTAGAAGCAACCAAGTTACCAAAATGCTGGTTTTCATCATTAACTTGGTTAGCTGTGGCCGTGAGTATCTCAAAAGCCTTATCGAGACGTTGGTCACCAGCTGATGTCTTCGGCTTCTTACTTTTGGGTGTGGGCGACTTGGGGTGCCTTGTTTCAGGGTTTCTTTCCTGTGATGTCGCCAAACTTGTATTCAGATCCTCACCTTCTACCGACACTTCTGTTGGTTCCTCTGCTGCTTCACTCGTTGCGGTCTGGATCTGAGAGAGAGAGAGAGAGAGAGAGAGAGAGAGAGAGAGAGAGAGAGAGAGAGAGAGAGAGAGAATAGAAATAAATACCTAGGCACACACACACACACACACACACACACACACACATATATATATATATATATATATATATATATATATATATATATATATATATATATATATATATATATATATATATATATATATATATGTATATATAGTGTTACATACATACATACATAAATAAAATGTTAAAGTGTACCATTTGTTTTGTTTTACAGATCCCTAAAACACAGGCAGAGTGGTTGACAGTGGCTACAGATTTTGAAACTATATGGAACTTTCCACACTGTGTCGGGGCTATTGATGGTAAGCACGTCACTTTGAAGTGTCCCATTGCAAGTGGCAGTGAATACATCAACTACAAAGGTTTTTTCAGCATTGTTCTTCTTGCATTAGTTGATGCTAACTACAACTTCATGTTTGTAGACGTGGGATGCCAAGGACGAATATCAGACGGTGGTGTGATCGCAAACACACAGTTGTACAAGCTAATGGAGGAAAAAGCTTTAAATCTACCTGAGCCTGCTCCTCTAAACGAGAGGGAGGAAGTTGTACCATTCTTCTTTGTGGGAGATGAAGCTTTTTCTATGAGTGAAACCTTGATGAAAGCATATCCAGGTTACCACGTCAAAGGATCAAAGCAAAGAATTTTTAACTACAGGATTTGTAGAGCTCGCAGAGTAGTTGAAAATGTATTTGGCATAGCATCTTCAGTTTTCCGTGTGCTGAGGAAACCGTTGCTACTGGAACCAGAAAAGGCTTCATGTGTAGTGATGACAACTACTTTACTACACAACTTCTTGCGCCGAAGACCAGATTCAGCGGAACTCTACACTCCACCAGGAACATTTGATTCAGAAGAGGCAGGTGTTGTGAGAAATGGAAATTGGAGAGAAGCAACGCACGAGATGGGATCACTTCTTCCCCTGAAAAGAGTTGCACGCAAAACAAAGGCTACATTGCTGAATGTAAGGGAGGAGATAGCTGACTATTTCTTGAATGAAGGAAAATTAGCGTGGCAAAATGACTACGCATAGAAACTTGCGGCTTTTTGTTGTGGGTTCCCTCCCCCAGGTTAAATAACTAAAGTTTTTTTTTTGGTGTGTGTGTAATTCACCTACGGTCTGCTGCTTGTGTGTGTGTGTGTGTGTGTGTGTGTGTGTGTGTGTGTGTGTGTGTGTGTGTGTGTGTGTGTGTGTGTGATTAGCTGATCAGAATTTCCGGCAAATATAAATGGCTTGTAATGTAATATGATGCAGGTTAGCATAAAGAAATATTAATGTTTAATATATTAAATACTGTTCACTTACTGTACTCAATGTTGGTTTTGGTTGGTTCTTGTCCCATAGGAATTGCATACTTTCAAAGGCAAACCACGAGCTAGTGTAAGTCTCATGTGCTCCTGTAAAGAAAAAAAAATAAAATAAAATAAAATATTTTGGTAGGAACGGGGTAGAATGTAGTTTAATAAGCTATATATATATATATATATATATATATATATATATATATATATATATATATATATATATATATATATATATATATATATATCAATATATAATAGTTGCCTAATGTGTACATTAGGCAGCGGAAATGTACCTAATGTGTATACACTTCATCTTCAATTCTATAGACAACAGTTTAAAGTGCACAAATCTGAGGTTAAATGGTGCACAACATTCCGTGGTGGTTAGGTTAGGTTAGGTTAGGCGGGCCTGTTAATGGATGATACAGTGGTGCTGGCAGAAGTGGGGAGATTAGTGGATGTTTCTGACCCTAACCTAACCTTACCACCAGGGAATGTTGTGCACCATTTAACCTCAGATCTGTGCACATTAAACTGTGGTCTATAGAATTGAAGATGAAGAGTATACACATTAGGCTATTTCCGCTACCTAATGTACACATTAGGCAACTATTAACATTAATATATATATATATATATATATATATATATATATATATATATATATATATATATATATATATATATATATATATATATATGTTCATTTTCATATTGTTTTGAGTCATTGAAATAAATCAATTATAGGAATTTATTTATCCTATGTAAACATTTCTTACTAAATGTAGCCTAGTTACTATTTTTCATATTGTTAGTTATTGGTTTGAATACATGATATATGAATACCATATAATTATAGAGAGCTGTATACATCACTTTATATGCAGAAGAAGAATATTAAGTATATATGTATAATGAGTTCATATATTATGGTTGAATAAAGAATACGATATCATTTACTCACCTTTTCCAGTACCAGTACTCTTCTTCATTTTCATTTTCTCCCTTCTCAAGGCTGCCAAAAGATATTCCATCTTCTTCTTGCACACATCTGCCGATGATCCCATTTCCTTGGCAATTTCCTCCCATGCATCTTGTTTACGAAGCTTATTGAAATGATGAACATGTTTTGGGTCCCAAATCACGTCCCTCTTACGGTAAGTTTCTATCAGACGTATGATATCCTCCTTACTCCACTCCATTTTTCTAGTACCTAGATAGTTCTTCACACTAAAAAGGTGTAATATATATATATATATATATATATATATATATATATATATATATATATATATATATATATATATATATATATATATATATATTATATGAAACACAATCACACACGAGCTACAACTGTACTCCTGGCTATCCTCTACAAGACTGAGCTTGCAACGGAGTCACGGGACGATGCAACGCTCCCGTCCACATGAAGGTAGATGCGTTGCGTATCATTCCTTTGATGTGACGGCAAAAGACCGACAAATGATGGATCGAGCCCGTTGCGTATCTTTGTATCATATTTTGATACGCAACGGTGCAACGCTCTCCCGTCCACACTGCAACGCAACGATGATACGATACGTGTAAATGCAACAAGTGTGGACCCAGCTTAAGACACAGTTTTAACAAAATTGCAGGGGAAAGTTTGGCAATAATTGCAAATATCAGAACTACATTTACTCACCTGAATGAAACACTGGTCAAAAAAGTAATAGAATCAATTCTGAGGCCAAAATTAGAATATGCACAGGTGGTATGGGCGCCTCATTTGAAGAAACATATACGTAAACTGGAACGAGTACAAAGAGCGGCAACGAAACTGGCGCCAGCCTTGCATGATATAGATTACCATGAAAGATTATGTAGACTAAATCTGCCACCGTTGGAAGAGAGAAGAGGTGGTGATATAATCCAACTGTTCAAGTGTGTAAATGAGATTGATAGAGATGACTTTCTCGATCTGGATATGACGAGAAGACCAAGAGATAGATATTCATGATTTGATGAAATTGAGGATTTCGGGGTGTACAACTGATATTAAAAATATCAGTTTCCCAGCAAGAACTGTCACTGACTGGAATAGATTACCGGAGGGTGTAGTGAGAGCAAGAAGTATCCATAGTTTTAAAGAAAAGTATGATAAATGGATTCAAGTGTAGCTCATTTCCCGTAGCAAATTTATAGGTAAACTCTCTCTCTCTCTCTCTCTCTCTCTCTCTCTCTCCTAAACATTTTTCCTCTGCAATCCATTACTCACTTTTCTCTCCCTCTCACCTTTTTTTTTTTCTCTCTCTTCCCATACGTGTTTCTTCCTCCAGTTCTCTCCATACTTGTTTTTTTTTCTCTCTCTCCAATCCATCACCTACCCACTCCCCTCTCTCTCTCTCTCTTTTGTCTCCATCTCTCCCTCTCACTTTCACTCTTTCTAAATGTCCCTACGTGTTTCAACAATTTTCTCCATCCTCAACACTTTCTTTATTGGATTACGTTCATGCATCCTGTTTTCCCTCCTTGTTTGTCTTGGCTGCGCTGAGAGAGAGAGAGAGAGAGAGAGAGAGAGAGAGAGAGAGAGAGAGAGAGAGAGAGAGAGAGAGAGAGAATAATGAGTTTCCAAACTGAAGAAGAGGATGTTCCACAACAAACAGGACACTGCACTGTCATGGCTTGCAGGGAATCATAGTGCACAAACAACAAATTGGAAGACTAATACAAAATTTGGAGGTGAGAAAAGCGATGGGACGGGATGGTTTGTCGGGCTGGGCACTCAAGGAATGTAAAGATCACCTGTTAGAACCAGTTCAGGAAATGGTTAAAAACTCATTAAAAGAAGGAAGAGTACCACTTAATGGAAGAGAGCCAACTTAATCCCAATATTCAAAGAAGAAAAGTCAATCGAGCCATTAAATTACAGACCAGTGTCACTTACAAGTGCTGTGGGGAAGATATGTGAAATTATCAAAGAATAGCTCATATCAAACAGACAACATGGGTTCAGGAAAGGACGGTCATGTGTGTCAAAGTCTACTCAAGAGTAATAGAAGGACTGGAGAGCAGAGATGGATGGGTGGACACAGTATACCTGGACAGAAAAAAGGCTTTTGACAGAGTCTCTCATGGCAGACTACTTTGGAACTTGGGGAACTTTGTTAGATTGGAAAAGGGATTATTTGAAGGACAGAGAGATGAGAACTGTGATCACAGATACATACTCATCTTGGGGTAAAGTAACAAGTGGAGTGCCACAAGGGTCAGTGTTAGCCCCCATTATGTTTCAGGTATATGTAAATGACATACAAAATGGGGTAAACAGTTTTTTTTTTTTTATCGCCCCTCCAACTGCTTACTCTGTATAAGGGCCTTATCCGTCCCTGTATGGAGTACTCTTCGCATGTTTGGGGGGGGTTCCAATCACACAGCTTTGCTTGATAGGGTGGAATCGAAAGCTCCTCGTCTCATCAACTCCCCTCCTCTGACTAACTGTCTTCAGTCTCTTTCTCACCGCCGAAATGTTGCATCCCTTTTTATATTTTATCGCTATTTTCATGGTAACTGTTCTACTACTGATCTTGCTAACTGCATGCCTCCCCTCCTCCTGCGGCCACGCTGCACAAGGCTTTCTTCTTCCTCTCATCCCTATTCTGTCCAACTCTCTAATGCAAGAGTTAACCAATACGCTCAATCATTCATCCCTTTCACTGGTAAACTCTGGAATTCCCTCCCTGCATCTGTATTTCCGAATTCCTACAACTTGTCTTCTTTTAAGAGAGAGGTATTGAGGCATTTGCTCCCCTAATTCTGGCTGACGGTTTTGACACTTTTTGAACTCTTTGGAGAGCCAGCGCTCAAGTGGGCCTTTTTCTAACTTTTTTTTTTTTTTTGCCCTTGGCAAATAAAAAAATAAAAATAAAAATAAATTGTTTGCTGATGAGTAATAAGAACCTGAGACTGGTTTGTTGCTGCAGGAAGAAAGAAACAAAACCCATGAGTGGAGTAAGAAGTGGAAGTTAGAGTTCAATGCCAATAAATGTCACATAATGGAATTGGGAAAGAGTAAGAGAAGACCAGCATGGAACTATCCGAAGGGAGAGGATGAACACTAAAGAGGAAAAAAACCTGGGAGTGATTATACAAGAAAATTTGAACCCCCGGAAAACACATAAGGAAGATATTTGTATTAGCATATGAAATGTTATGATGAAAAAAAAATATTACGAGCATGATATGTCCAAGGCTGGAATATGCTGTGGTGTGGTCTCCAAGCTCTAAAAATATTAAGATATAAGATGATTGGAACGAATCCAGAAGATTGCTGAAAGAAATGAGACTGCCAACCTTACAAGATAGAAGGGAAGAAGACCTAATAACAATGTATAAAATAATAAATGACATTGAAAAGATAGACAAGGAAGACCTGGTGCTGGTGACAGAAGAAACTGGAAGGACAAGAGGACATGTAAAGAAGATCAGGATGAGGCAGTGTGAGAAGGATATTGGAAAATACAGTTTTCCACACAGAATGGTGGAAAAGTGGAATGCATTGACTGATGAAGTTGTTACACCACATAATGTGCAGAACTTTAAAGAAAAAATTTATAAATGGAGATATGGAGACAGGACACTATGAGCCCTGAACAATACAACTCAGTAAATGCAAAGAAACAAGAGCATTGAAAGTGAAAGATTAAACCAACACAAAATATAATCAACTGAGAGAGAGAGAGAGAGAGAGAGAGAGAGAGAGAGAGAGAGAGAGAGAGAGAGAGAGAGAGAGAGAGAGAGCAATACAGTGTTTGATATTATTACTATTCCTTCTCCTAATCCTCCTCCTTACCAGTATATCTTCCTTGTTTCATTTCAAATCTTCCTTTTCTTCCTCCTCCTCTTCAAGCATTAGTCCTTATCTTCTTCTTCTTCTTTTTCCCTCTCCTCTTTTCTTCGTCTTCATCCTTCCTTGTCACTGGTAAAAAAAAAAATAGTAAAAAAAATATAATAGAATACTAACGCTCTCTCTCTCTCTCTCTCTCTCTCTCTCTCTCTCTCTCTCTCTCAAAATAAACTTCCAGTACAGCTTGTTAGAAGTGAGAGAGACAGCTCGGCCGATTTCTTAAACAGTGTAATCCTGGGATACCATGTAGTAAGTTAGGTGGACACACAGAATCCGATTTCTTAAAAGCATCTGACGCGGTTCTGTGCCTGGCTAGGATCCCACAATATTGGAACATTCGGGTGTTGACCCAGCACACAACGTCGGGCAAGGATACCCACCCGAAAGAGAAAGACGAAATGTAAGAAATGTATTCATGATGTATAAAATCGCTTCAGAATAAACAATATATATGTTATTTTTCTAATTTTGTTAGTATTTCTCTATTCTTTCAAAGCAGTAACCCTATAATCACTAATAAATGTTTTAAGACAACATGCATGGTCGCGCTGGGATTGCGGCGCGACACAAGCAAAACGAACTTCATCTGCTGAGCTGCACCAAGCTGGGAATTACTTCGTAATAATGGTACGTATAATATATAAATATATGTAAAATAGTCAAAATAAAGAGCATCATGCAAGGAGTGTACGAATGTTGCAGCATGGTTAGAAGTGAAACTATCAAACCCACCTGCCACTCTCAAGAAACAAAAGTTACTACGACGCCTCATCATAGTACTACAATTAATTCCAGTTATTTATTTTGCACTTTCGGCTCTTTTACAAAAGGTTTTAAGCTCACACGTCCCTCTACTATCAGCAGTAGGTATGACAGGTTGATTGTAAACACCACAACCCCGCTGATTAGTAGGTTAGCTTGATATGCCGTGGAGGGAGGAGAGGGATTCATCCCCGGTTAAAATTAGGTTATTTTTGTTTAATATAACAGTGGAAAAGCATAACAGATAAACATATATACATGAGAGAGAGGGAGCGATGTAAACGCTGTTAAAAGTGAAAGAGCTGTGAAGAAGGACCGGGGAAACAAGGTGAATGGGAGGGACGTGGATAATATTAGGTGGAGTTGCGCTTTTTCTATTACCAATATAATATTCTGAAACATATTTTGTCTTGAAGTAGGCACGATTAGGTCAGGTTAGGTCAAAGCAAGGTAAGTTAGGTTAGCTTACGTCAAGATGAGGTTTATAGATTTACCATTACCACATGATAGTCTAATTTACTATTATTATAATCATTTGTTGTTAGGTTAAGGTAATTGTCATTTATTACATATTATTATTATTATTATTATTATTATTATTATTATTATCATCATTAGTATAATTGCCTGTACATGAAGCACATACTTAATGCATTACTTTGTTTTAAATACATTTAAGTGTATATGTAATCATGGATTACCTATTTCAGGCCTTAGACCTTTTCTGTGGCATTGTTAATCTCCTACAAGAACTTGACTATGAGGAAATAGAAGAAATTCGGCGCTTGAGATTACCACGTACAGTACTACGGGATCGCAGTGACCCAATGGTATACCTCACGGAAGAGGAATTCATCCAAAGGTAATTATCCCATTCGTGGTAGTTATATGCTTCTATCTATTTATAATTATATATTGGCATCTTTTTTTGTGGAACATTTCTGAAAGATTAAAAATCCCAACAGGTATCGACTATCAAAGGATTAGTGATGTGACATCAAGCAGAAACTAAAACTAGTGTCTTCACAGCTACAGCAACGTGCACTGAGAAATTTCAGAAATATGATATCAGAACTGGAAAATGAAGGTAAACAATGTGATCAGTTTAACAGTGGTCGCTATACTGAACAGGTACAATACCTCGCCTCAGATTTTGACGGGTTTTCAAGATAGAGCAGCAATGGAACCTGTTGCAACATATATGTATCATACACAGTCTTACCCTTCCTACCCATATTCTTACCTAATACTTATAGGGAGAACTCTACCAGTTTGTGTTATTTCACAATAGTTTATGATCTTTTATTGATAAACTTTCCATCTCTGTTCTTTCAATGTATATTTGTGTGTATAATTTCTAAGTGGAAGATGACATATACAAAGAAATGTACACCTCAATGGGCAATGTAATGTTTTTATGTTTGGTTGTGTTGTGGAGATACAATTAAAATGTACAAGTATAAAATAAAATAACAATGCTACACCAAGTTATTCTTTATTTTTATTTTCTTCAGTGGTACCTTATGGTAGTGGTTGGTGTATACCAGCTACCCTTTCAAGGGCTGCAGCAATTCTCTCTGCAGCAGATACCATTCTGTCTGCCGCCGACCCAATTTTATCGGCAGCAGAAGCTACGCTGTCCAGCGTTGTCGCCGCTTTTGCAGCAAGGGCCTCAAATGTTGAGGCCAGTTCATCACGAAAGTGTTTCTGCTGCTTGGCACACCTGCCATAAGCAGCAGATTTGCTTTCTGCTGCCTTCCTCTTTCGTCCTGTGAAGGACTGGTTTTGGGTGGCAGCTGTGGCACTACTGCTGCGAGCAGAGCAGGTGCCTTTTTTTAGTACAGGATGAGCGGAGGTTCTAGCACCTGGGAGGTCCACATCAACTTCCGCATCCATAAGTTCTGCAAAATAGATAAAACATACAAGTTACACATCTTGAAATATTTTCACTAATCCCCACTTCACCCCATGGTCTATTCATACATACATCTTGTGGGGTATACATACATTATACATACATTCATACATACATCCTCTTACTCTTGCCATTTTGAACTCTCTCACATTACCTTATCTAACTGACCAGTCTCAGGCAAAAATTTTAATTACTTGTATATTTTGCCTATCTCTTGTATGAAATGTCCAGGCTTGACATTCATATAGAACAATCTTTTAAAAGCAGGACTGTATGGAATGTTGATTAGCTGTGATAATGGGCATACAGTCAGTTATTCATATTTTAAGTAATAGCAATTAACAATACTTTCTTCTCATTGGTTATTGAAAGTACAATTTATTGGTTAAGCTTTTTCAGTTATAACACCCATCGGGCTAAATAAGTGGATACTAAAATGTAGGATTTTATGGAAGAAGTGTTATGATGGCTTGAATGCCTTGAGAACATAACAAATTGATAAATTTCCTCGAAGGCAGTTAGTACTGAAGGCATTCAAGCCATCATAACACTTCTTCCATAAAATCCTACATTTTAGTATCCACTTATTTAGCCTGATGGGTGTTATAACTGAGAAAGCAACCAATAAATTGTACTTTCAATAACCAATGAGAAGAAAGTATTGTTAATTGCTATTACTTAAAATATGAATAACTGACATACCACAGTCCTCACTCCTGATGATAAGTGGACTGCCAGGGTTGTCCAAGACCAGATCTTGTGCTGGCTGCTGTCCTGCAGCTTCAGGTGTGTCAGCTGTAAACACAAAATTATATATTTATATTATATTATGATATATTAAGTAAAAAGTTTGTTTTACATATTCCACATGCATGGGAAGCCAGTTCTGCGGCTCAATGTACCTCTGTGATGAACAATTGCACGTTCTTGCTAGCAACTATATTTACTTGAAAAACATTGAAACTACACATCTGGTTAGGTTAGGTAAGGTTAACAAAAATGTGTAATTGTTCATCGTCGTGGTATTGGGGCAGGAGTGTCGGTTGTGGGGCTGATGTGACAAGGGTGTGGGACCATAATGACTTGAAAGCCATGCATGCACTCCTGTTTTTTTTTTAGTTTAAAATAAAAACATGTTAAAAAGTTCATAAAAAATAGGTTTTTCAACTCACCACATTCCAGTGCTGTGGAATTGAGTCGGGCCAGTACGCGTGCTTCTACAAATTCACTATCAAAGATGTCGTCAGGTTCTGGCAGCCTTTTATTAAGGATCAGCTGTACAATCAGCGTTACCTCATCAGCTGGTTTTGGTGGGGCTGGTGGTGGCCCACCACCAGTCTGATGGGTTTCCCGGATGTACCTGCTGTGATCCTTCTTCACTCTGTAAAACCACACCCATTAATTAATTATTTTTTACTTTATTTATTTATGTATTTATTTACTTAGTTTTGTTTTGCAGACACTACTACATTCAAAGCTACATGAATAATCTTACATTATGTTAGGTTATATCATTTAAGTTTGTGTTATGTTAAGCTAAGTTTCTTAGGGTTGAACATATTGAACAATGATGTAATGAATTAGTGAATTTAGTGATATGACACAAAGTTATCCTAACCTAACCTATTAATAATAGTTTGAGGAAGAAAATGCATCTGAGAAAAATGTCTAACAAAATGTGCACTTCCTAATATCTAACTAGTTTTCTTCTCACACAGTTTTCCTGTTTTGTAAAATAATACTGTTTGCTTTGGACTGGTTTGGGTTTCTTTAAGTTAGGCCATGATTTGGTTAGATTGAGGTTAGGTAAGTTTGTTAAGTTATATTTGGTCACCTCTCAATATTTTTTCTGGTAGATTTACATTTTTTTGACTGATTTATCCTAACAGATTTCGTTGCAAATCTACCTAGTTTTCATGGGAGGAGGGGGTAATACTAGCCACCTTTACCAATAGTAGTAGAAATACAGTAGTAAACTAATTCCTAAATCATAACAATTACATCAAAGCTTCTCATGTTTTCAACCTTAATTTACCAAATGGTGCATGCTTTTCCCTCATTTTTATACTTACTTATTCTTTAAGTACTCCCAAGTCTTCTTCAGCTGATGAGTATTCTTGGGCTCCGCCGTGGAGAAACATACATTGAAGTTCTTAGTTATTGTCTCCCACGCTGCTTTTCTCTCCAGTATACTAGTGTAGTTTGAATGTTTCGTGTGTACCACAGGGTGATCTCTAATTTGTCTCACGAGATACAACTTCTGGGCGTAAGAGAGTGGTGTGCCTTTTAGGTCCCTGGTAGCCATGGTGGTGTTGAGCTGCGAGAAGCGTGTACACTCCAGCATGAACTGTTTGAAAATGGCGCTTTGTTTACATCAGCTGATACACAGGCCTGCCAATCTTCTACGAGGAGGGGTACCAACACTTGCGAATCGTCCGCATTTGTATGGGATGCTAGAGTACGAGTATCGTTGTCTACCTAACAACACACGGGTCGGTGCGCCAGCGTTTAAGAAATCAAAACTTAGGTTTCGGGTGCTACCACACCACAGTGGTGTGCTAACCTACGAAACGAATTTTTAGATGTTTAAGAAAGCGGCCGAGCAACACAACACCTGACAAAACCATCCTCGGACCAAAGTGTTTCTGCAACGTGTGCATTTGTGAGAGAATAGTAGCCACTCATTTTGCACCCAAGCAAGCCAGCTTGAAGCCTGGCGTGTCACCAGCCTTGCAACACAATGAAGCCAGTGTGAGGCCTGGCGTGTCACCTTTGGAGAGGCACACACAGTGGCCACCCATTCAACACAATGAAGCCAGCGTGAGGCCTGGCGTATCATCTTTAGAGAGGCGAAGACAGTGGCAAGTAGTACAACACAATGACAGGCTGCTCCTGAATTCAAACAGTATGGTGGGGGGGGATTGGATTGGACTGGATTTTAATATTTTGGCGCCGCAACAACACTGGTCATATAGCGCCGCTACAAAAAAATAAATGAAACAACCGTGTATATATAAAAAAAAAACTAACTAAAATTAAGTAAAACAATTCAGTAAAACGGGAAAAATTAAAAATACCATAAAACTAAAACTAAATAAAACTTAAAACTTACAATACATAGTTAAAAACAATAATGTAGCTAAACATTAAAAAAAGCGATAAAACTAAGTAAAATATTAAAATACGTACAATGGAATATTATAAGAAGAGACTTCAAAGGTTTGGGAGAAGGCCAGCTTCTCCCAAAAACTTGAAAACGTCATGGCCTTGGGCCAGACACTCTGGTCCAAGGATCTTTGAGATATAATAGACACCGCTATCTCTACCGCGACAGCGGTAGAGGTACCGGTGTAGTAACTCTATCAAACTAGTGCACTCTACCAATAGATGCCGCACGGTAAGCGGCACCAGACAGTCATCACAGTAAGGTTGAGGGTCCCTGGTCAACAGGTACTTTTGTATAAGGTACGTGTGACCTATACGCAGTCGCGCCAGTAAAGTCTGTAAACGTCGATCCCGGACATGGGTGTATATCCAATGAGGGATAGTGGAAGTAGTGATCTCTCCCATTTTCGAGGTTGCGACCCCCGTTAGCCATCTCCTCTGCCAAATTGTTGCAACTGCCTCACAAATAAGAGGAAAGACATCTCGAAAAGGAACAGGGGCAGGAGGGCCAAATCTTTTTGGCAACTATTCAGAGAATTCAGTTCCTGAAGTCCGCCAGATCCCGCCTCCACGTTGGTTTGTGGCCTACTACAGAAATGGACGCGGGAATTTCATCCTCGCCTCCCGGTACTTGTCCAAAGAGATCGGCACGATTCCTGAGGGAAACCTCAAGAAATACGGGAAAGGGGTGTTAGTGCGAGCGAAAGATATCACGCAGGCAAGGATGTTGCAACATCTACCATGTCCTTCTGACAACATGTTTGAGATTAAAAAGGCACATCCCACCTTTATTTACAGTAAAGGTTGTGTGTACAGTCAGGATCTTTATGAATTCTATGATGAGGAAATACTAGCAATGTGTCCTAGCTCAGTCCAAAAGGTGACAAAGATGAGGAATTCCTCCAACATGGTCCTCCTCACCTTTTTTGGTTCCACCCTCCCTGACCGTGTTAATATCGGACCTATTAATCTTAGGGTGAGGCACTTTATTTCCCGTCCTCTTCAATGTTTCCTGTGCTACGGCTACGGCTATGGCAAAAGCTCCTGCAAAAAAGCTTCCCGATGTGGTAATTGCTCTGCACTAGACTCACATTCTGAGGAGCATTGCAATGCTGCTGCTTTCATTGCCGTGATACTCACCAGGTACGTTCCAGGCAATGCCCTAGGTATCGCCTGGAGCAGGACATTCTACAGCTAGCTAATAGTCAGTTTATTAGCCTCAGTAGCGCCCGCCGTGAACTCCTGTACCGCCAAAAGGACGGTACTGGTGCGACATCTTGTGCTTCATTGGCCGCATGCACTTCAGTTGAGTCTGCCGGTCCAAAAACAACCACTTCTGCTACCTCTCGCTCTGTTGGGGCGGGTGGTCCTGTTCATTTGGCCAATAGGTTTGCCATTTTGTCTGATGACTCAGTTGAGTCACCTGTAAGAAGCGATGAGAATAATACGGACTTGACCAAACTTACCCATGTAGTTGATGTCCATTTGCCTCCTCCATCGCCTAAGCCTTTGAAGGGCATGACCAAACGGCACCGCGGCTCTGCGGAGTCGATAGAATTTGCTCAGCCTAAGCAATCTAAGGTTTCTCCCGGTGCACACGATCGTGAGTCCTCCAGGGACCGCTCTGCAATGGTAGCTCCAGTTATTTCTGTCCAGCCTCCTGTGACGCGCTCCGTCCCAGATCGGGCTTCTTGTGATGAGGACGGTCTTTAAACATGGAGACGTCCGATGATATTGTCACAGCCGTCCCTTGCGGACCCGCTGTGTCAAAAAGTGGAGTCCAGCCTGACCCTCGTCCTCCGAGGACCGGTAGAAGTGATGATGGTTCGCATCACTCACCGGCAAGCCGAAAGGCAGCGGTCCAACGACCCGGTGTCTTCTCGTCTTTATTTCATATAGTCAGGTGAGTCACGGGCAGCCCCTTCAAAACGTTCGCCCGTCCACTGCACCTAAATAGTCATCTTCAAGCTTCTACAGTGGAACTGTAGAGGCCTTCGCGACTCGTGGGGGGAACTCCAAGCTTTGCTGTCGGAGTTCTCTCCAGCCTGTGTAGCTCTACAAGAGACTATGCTAGGTGATAGTACTTATTCTAGTCCTCCTGGCTATCGTGCCTTTTTAACACTCCTTTCCCTGACCAGGGCCACCACGGTGGCACAGCTATTCTAGTCCGTCAGGATATACCTGTTATCCCGTTACAACTTAACTCTCCCTTCAGGTGGTTGCTGTTAAGGTCTTTATGGGACGACTGTACACCATTTGCAGTTTATATCTCCTTCCTCGGCTTCCTGTCTCCACTGGGTGAGCTTGACGGCCTGGTGCGTCAGCTGACTCCGCCTTTTCTTTTGTTGGGAGATTTTAACGGCCGTCACCCATTGTGGGATGAAGGTGCTAGTAATCCTCGTGGGGTTTTAATCGGTTCTTTTATTGAGGATGAGGGATTAGAGGTTTTAAATTCTGGGGATGTTACACATTTCCACAGTCCTACTGGGACTTTTACAGCTATCGATCTTTCTCTTTGTACATCTAATTCTTTCCTTGATTTTAATTGGCGAGTCCTACCGGATTTACACGGTAGTGACCACTTTCCGATTTTATTGGAATCTGTGAACTCTGAGCCACAGTCCCGGCCCCACGCTGGGTTTTAGACAAGGCAGATTGGCGTCGATTCACAGACCTTAGCTCTTTTATCCGTCCGCTGGCTGACTTTTCTACTTGTGCTGAGGCTGTTGATTATTTTACCGATTTTTTAATTTCTTTAGCGCTTCAGACAATCCCTAGGACGTCAGGTCGCTTTACTAAGCGTCCCGTTCCTTGGTGGAACGCAGCATGCACTGCAGCGGTGAAAGAGAAACGGGCAGCTTTCTCTCGTCTCCGGCGACATCGTGGGGACCCGCAGTGCCTGGAAGCTTTTCGGCGCTGCCGAGCTCGGGCCCGCCGCGTTTTGAAAGAGGCACAAAGAGCCTCGTGGAAAGCCTATGTCTCTTCCATAAACGTCCGCACCCCTCTTACGGATGTCTTCAACAAAGTCCGCCGAATTGCTGGGAAGTATTCTGCTCCTTCCCCACCAATTTTGTTGTCTGCTGGGCGAACGGTGGCAGACCCTAGGAATGTCGCCGACCTCTTCGCGGAGCACTTTGCCAGTGTTTCCCAGAGGCATCCTGCAGCTCCGTGCGCACGTCACCGCCAGAGAATGGAATCTCTCGGCATAAACTTTTCTTCGGCTGGAGGAGTCTTATAATGTCCCTTTCTGCTTCCGAGTTGCGGACTGCTTTGTCCCAGTGTCACGACTCTTCTCCTGGGCCAGATGATATACCTTATGCCTTCTTGCGCCACATGTCTGACACTGCTTTTAACTTTCTTTTAAATCTTTATAATATGATTTGGCATACCGGTGACTTTCCATCTTCTTGGGCTGTGGCAGTGGTTCTCCCATTTCCGAAGCCTGGGAAAGATAATCTCCAGGCTACGAACTACCGTCCTATATCTTTGACATCCTGCATTTGTAAAGTTTTAGAAAAGATGGTAAATGTAAGACTCATGTGGTACTTGGAGAGGGGGAAGTACTTGTCATCGGTACAGTACGGCTTCCGAAAGATGAGGTCTACTACTGATGCCTTTTATCCCTAGAGTCTTCCATTTGTGAGGCCTTCGCTAATCACCACCATCAAGTAACAGTCTTTTTTGACCTGGAGAAGGCCTACGACACGGCTTGGTGTCATGGCATTTTACAGTCTTTGTTTAATTTTGGCCTTCGTGGCCATCTTCCTCTTTTTATCCAACAGTTTTTATCCAGACGTTTTTTACGGGTTCGAGTGAGGAGTGTTCTCTCTGAGGCTACTGCTCTAAATGACGGCGTTCCACAGGAAGTATTCTTAGTGTTACATTATTTGCAGTCGCCATAAATGGTGTGATTGATACTCTCCCAGATGGCATTCACAGCTCCTTATATGTTGATGATTTATGTATTTCTTTTGCTGCTGCTAGGATGTCACTGATTGAGCGCAAGCTCCAACTGGCGATCAATAGGGTGTCCAGTTGGGCCAACATGAACGGTTTTCGATTCTCCACCTCGAAGACCGTAGCTATGCATTTCTGTCGCAACCGTGGTGTCCATCCAGACCCGGATTTATACCTCGCCAATAGACGCCTCTCATGCGTGGAGGCGACTCGATATCTTGGCCTTTTATTTGACAACCGTCTCACCTGGGTTCCAACCCATTTCCGCTCTCTTAAGGCGTCTTGTCGGCAGGCACTATCCCTTCTTCGGGTTTTCAGTCATACCTCTTGGGGTGCGGACAGGGACACGTTGTTGCTGCTTCATCGTACACTCATACTTCCAAAGCTGGAATACGGCTTTGAGATCTACTCATTCGCAACAGATGCACGACTAAGCATGCTTGACCCCGTGCATCATGCTGGGGTCCGCTTGGCTACGGGTGCATTTCGGACATCTCCAATACCTAGCATTCTAGTGGATGCTGGTTTCTGGCTGCTTGACCTCCGGCGCCAATCTTCGATGCTCCGGTGTTGGTTTCGCACCCACCGTCTTCCTGATTTTGTCCCCTGTGTGTCAATGTTGCGGGACTCGCGCTCGCAGGCGTATGTCACTTGACCGAGTCTCCCTAAACCTTTTGGCCTACGTGTTGCAAATCTCATGGCGGAGTTATCTATCGACCCCACTCCTGTGTATTCTTTCCGGCTCTTACGAGTTGGTTATTGGCAGCTTCCTGTTACCTCTATATGCCCTCCTGCCACGGATGGCAAGAAGGATTTCCTGCCAGTTTTGTCCCACACACGGTTTTTAGAACACTTTTTTATCCATTCTAATGACATCCCTGTTTTTACTGATGGTTCCAAATCCGACGCAGGCGTTGGGTTTAGTGTGGTTTTCCTCTTTTTGTCGGTCTGGCAGCCTTCCTTCGGTAGCCTCCGTCTTTACTGCGGTGCTCTCTGCCATAGTCCTAGCTTTACAGATTATTTTTACTCTCCCGGTTTCGTGTTTTACAATTTTTAGTGACTCGCAGTGCTCTTACTGCTCTCTCCTCT
This sequence comes from Portunus trituberculatus, assembly GCF_017591435.1. Classification (NCBI taxonomy): domain Eukaryota; kingdom Metazoa; phylum Arthropoda; class Malacostraca; order Decapoda; family Portunidae; genus Portunus; species Portunus trituberculatus. The sequence goes on along the minus strand of NC_059256.1, from coordinate 84,356 downwards.
TTTATTTCCCTTCACCCTTTGGCTTTATTAGCCCTCGAGTGGCTTTATCTACTTACCAAAAAAGGATATCGTGTTGGGTTCTGTTGGGTCCCTGGTCACGTTGGTGTTCCAGGGAATGAACACGCAGATCGCCTCGCTAAAGAGGCAGCAAGTCGCGCTCCATCTCTTGCCCCTATTCCGTTCCGAGATGTATTTCCTGTAATTCGCGAGGCAGTTCCTGCACTTTGGCAGAGGAGATGGCTAACGGGGGTTGCAACCTCAAAAATGGGAGAGATTACTACTTCCACACTCCCTCAGTGGACTTGGGTACACCCATGTCCGGGATCGCCGTGCACAGACTTTATTGGCGCGACTTCGTATAGGTCACACGTACCTTACACAAAGGTACCTCCTGACCAGGGACCCTCAACCTTACTGTGATGATTGTCTGGTGCCGCTTACGGTGCGGCACCTACTTGTGGAGTGCCCTAGTTTGACTGATTTAAGACACCGCTACCTATACCGCTTTCGCGGTAGAGATAGCGGTGTCTATTATATCTCAAAGGTCCTTGGCCCAGAGTGCCTGGCCCAAGGCCATGATGTTTTTAGTTTTTTGGTAGAAGCGGGCCTTCTCCCAAATATGTGAATTTTATTTAATTTTATTGTATTTACTTAGATAAATATTTATTTTATATACTTTTAATTGCTTTTAGTTATTTTTTACGATGTTTTTACTATTATAGTTTTTAATCCCTTTGTTTTCCTTTTCTTTCATATTTTCTTTTTACCTTTTTTGTACCGGCGCCATATGACCTCAACCTTACAAATAGGTACCTGCTGACCAGGGACCCTCAACCTTACTGTGAAGACTGCCTGGTGCCACTCACAGTACGGCACCTACTTGTGGAGTGCCCTTGTTTACTAGACCTGTGGCACCGCTACCTCTACTGCTGAGATAGCGGTGTCTATAAACTCTCTCAGTCCTTGGACCAGCGTGTCTGGCCCTTGGCCATGATTTATTCGGTTTTTTGGGAGAGGCTGGCCTTCTCCCTCATTTGTGAATTTTAGAATTTTATTTATGTATTATGATATTTTATTAGATTTTATTGTACTTTTAGTGTTTTAGCAGCTTGTAATTGTATTGGTTTTATTGTTTACTTTTTTTTATAATTATTAAAATTTTTCGTATATTTTTAAATTTTGGTAGCGGCGCCAAATGAACCTGGCTGTTGCGGCGCCTACATCAATATCCATCCATCCATCCTCCTTTCTAGTAAATACTAGATCCAATCTTGATGGTGTTACGAGCAGCCTGACCCAGTGCCCTCAAGTAGCTGTGGGCACTAGTCACTGATTAGGTTAAATCACTCTTATTAAATACAAAGTTAAAGTATTTGTCAATAGTGACTTGGCTTCAATGCAACGGTTCTTATCGCAAAAACTAATAATAAGGAAAGATTAAGAAAAAATAATTTAAATCCTTAACTAATTTATTAACAAAAATTAGCAGTGAACTTTACAATAAACAAAATTAAACTTGAGGTCCGTGGATAGTTAAAAGTATGGGAATCACATCCAAATAGAGAAAATAATAGCACTCACAAAAAATATAGAATTACAAAATATAATAAATCAGGTAAATAAGTTTAGCCTAACTACCTACTACTGAAATAAGTCACCCATGTGGGTGTCAACACACCTGCAGCTCAATACCACATACACAACAAAATAAATAACTCATTAGTACCAAGAAATATAATAAATAAGCTGCTTAAGTGTGAAAAAAAAGTATAATATGAGACCACAAAAATAAGTAAATAAGTACAACACTTATTAGGGGCAATAAATAAATAAATTCATCACACACTTATCCTCCCCTCTGGATAGTACACTCAATAATGAGTAAAGCACCACAAATATGATTGTTAGGTAATACAACCACAATAAACACCCAAAATCTCTACTGGCTATACCAACACTCACAAATTGGCCGTCAGCCCTGGCGTCCCTCTCCGCCACACAAAAATAAATCACCAAAATTTAAACACCCAAAATATTCACACATCACTAAACACAGTGACTAAATAAGTGCCAAGGAGAACAGAGTTCCATCAATCAGGAAAATATGAATACTTAGCCGAGCAACAGAAAATGAGACGAGGGGAGGCGGAGTGGTGATCACAAGTGCTGGCCTTCAGGCACACCCAGTGTGGTCTGAGTGGCGTCGGTTCACATGCCTTTGTCCGACGGGAAAACATTACGTCACATGATGTAATCTGAGCACCCATTGGCTAAAGGCGCGTTTTTGATAGTCCACGCTTAAGGCAGCCTTAAGCCTGGCTCAAGGCTGACGTCATTTTGTGTTCTTTCATGTCCCCAAACTTGAGCCAGAGTGTAGCCCGCCTTAAGGCAGGGCCGGCCAAACTCAAGCCAGCTGCAGAGCAGGCTCGACTTTCCGCTAGCCAGTTGTGACGTCACATGTAAATAAACAATGATAAGACAACATGGCGTCTACCAGAGGAAGGTGCGTATTCTGAAGTGCCTCATGCAGAGGTTTGACGTTATTATTACTTGTTATGATTAGTAATGGCTGTGCACATGTGCTAGAGGTATTTGTGTGCACAATTATATATAACATTTGGTTTGTCAGTTGCATGCAGTGTTTCATAGTCAGGTTCAAATATTGTGTTGAAGGTTCCATGTTTCTGCTGCCTTAAAAAGGACTTTGGGAGAGGTTAGGTCTGCTGGTCTGTCAAATTGAAAACAAAATGGGTTTCCTGAATGTGAAATAACTTGATCCAAGTAGATAGGTGAGTTGTCTATCTCTTATTAATCACAGCAATTTTTGAATAAACGAATGTCAAAATAATTAAAAGCACAGTAATACAAATCTAATGTTACCAGGAGAAATATATCACTCCTATAAAAATTATTTAGGCCAATCTAACTCCCAAAATAACCAGAATTCTTGAAGCTGATATACCTCTAAGTTTTAGCTGATAACCATTCCCATTCCTAAACCAATTTCGGCACCTATACACCCAGAAGAGTTTTGTACCTTCCATTTTCAAATGACATTTATGAATATGGCTCAATACCCATTCTTTACAGTTTCGTGTGTCCAGTTTGTGATACACCGTATGAGCAACAGTCGCAGGCAGAAGTGTGTATTGCATCGCATTTTGGACAGGGTTTTGTAACTCCTCTCACCCATGAAGAAGACAGGGAGAAGATAGAAGTAAAAAGGTTTGATATATTGTCATGTTTTTTTTTAATTGTAATAGTCTTTATTATATTCTTTCTAGGATAAAAGTCAAGTATGGTAGGTCCACTGCCTGATTATGATGAATTAAAATAGATAGGAAGGTGTTTGGCTGGGAAATTTGCTTCAAATGTAATATTAACCCATGCTCATCAGGTACTCTTACGGACATTGCAACACACTGTACAATACTCAAGAACTGGCATCATCCTGCATTGCAAGGCATTTGGCCTTATTATTATATTTGCACAGGTTACAAAGTCTCAGTTTCTCAATTTTCTCGTTCATGGATACTGGCCAAATGTCTTTTTGTTTGCTGTACTTTATTTTACGGCAAAGTATGCAGCCTTTACAAATCTAGCAGCCCCATTGCAAACTAAACTTTGTCTAAGGTTATGAATCAGTACTGGTATGATAAATGATAGATTGTGACTCATTAAAAGGAAGAGGAAATCTTGCAAAAGTTCTAATATATACCCATGCTCATCAGGTACTCCTGTGGTCGCTGCAACACAGTGTATGATAGTGAAGACCGGGCGTCACTGTGTTTTGCACGTCATCTTGCACAAGATGTCTGGAATGCAACAGAATCCAGTGAAATGGATTCAACCCCTATAGGTGAATATAGCACTTCAGTTAATTGAAGTTATAGAATGTAGTCCCTCAATTCCTTCTAAGGTTAAGAGCAGTATTATAGTATTGATAATAATGCTAAGAAAGTTAAACTATCCTCTGTGTTAAAATGACCTCATGTTAATTTCTGAAGAGTCTAGAAAAGCAAAGGCAATAAACTTCACAAAAAAATTCAAAAGTTGTACAGTACCATTTCAGTTGGGATAATCTGTATGGACAACACATGTTGTGAATCCAGAAAACTATTTTGTTAGTGTTACAAATGGTGTTCTGTCATGGTATAATTTCAGCATGTTTTGCTTAAGTAAAGGGTCAAGTGTTGAAAGAACGACTCCTCTGGAGTATTTTGAATTGATACTGACATTTTTATTTTTTATTTATTTATTTTTTTTTCCGTCAGACTCACAGTTGCATACCAGTACATCAGAACAGTACAGTGGCCAGCGGCAAACACCGTGGACAGAAGATACTGTCGACATACTGCTGAGAGCTGTGAGGGATGCATTCCCACGTTTGGATGGGAAGCTGGAGAAGAGAGACCGTGTGTGGCGTGACATTTTTGCTGTTGTTTCACCTCAAGTGAGTAGAAACTACAGTTGTTTATAACTTTAAATGCAGGGAGAGCAGGACAATTCTCAAATACAGTATGTAGGTTTTTGATCCTTGATACCTTGTCCTAAGGGTTTTTAAGGTATCCCTTTTATTGCTCTCGTCTCTTTAATCAGAGAAACCTTTCAGTTGTGAATTATTTTCGTTACATACCTTAATTAATTGAGTAGGAAGCTGAAAATTATACATGAAAACAATAAATAGGATGGATGGTTGTGGATAATGTAGATAAATATGTTTTACCTCCTACACTACTGATTCCTTATCATTACTTAAATTTTCAGCCTCATCATGTGGATTTATTAACATTAGTGGTAGGTAATGCTGCACTTGTTTATATTGCATTCCATACCAGTAGAATTACTTGTCTTTAGCTTTGGTGGTGGAAACCTAGGTTAGGTATAAATAACACAGTTTTGTACTGTACTGAACATGTGATACACAAACCATAATGCACTGTGTGGGATAATAATAAATGTGTTTCTTTGCTGCATGATCATGCTTCAATGCATAACTATTCTGCCCTTATTCCAGCATATGCATGTCTTAAGGTAAATGTCGTTCACATGTTTCAGAGTTATATATTTAAAATTAAAATTCAATAATGTTGATTCTTACGTCAGTGTTACTGCTAACCATGTAAGCAATAATCATGCAAGCCTTTGCTTACTGAAATAACGTTTTGTGTCATTATACTCCTGTCGTGAGCATGAATGTATGTTGGGTTATGAGGTACTGTTTAAGGTACATTAATGAGTATGAATGATTTGTACATAAGCTGAGGTATTTTACCTGAGATTTTTCTTTCACTAGGCATGAACAAACATGTAAATACATACTTGTACTGATATATAAATTTCATATACATATACTGACCAAAACTAATGCCTAAAACACACCATTACTACAAACAAACAAAACACCTTATCTCATAACACACAGAGATGATTCAAAACTTCAACAAAGCTCACATAACCCAAAATGCATGTATCATGTGTCAATGTCAAAGTGCTGATGCTCTCTGTGCTTAGTGCTGATCATTTAGTTTAGGGTTCAATCCCGGGTGGGTCATGTGAGATCTCTGTGCTTAGCCCTATGAATCAGACACAAAGTTTTGTAATGTCCTCCATTTAGGTATTATTTTACAAGCCTGGCAGGGTGTGGGTAGGACCTGACATGGGTCACGGAATGGGATGTGCGGACGGAATGAGATGTGCGGACTGGGATATGAACCTCCATCACCGGCCCCTCTCTGCCATTGGTGAACACTGCACCCAACCACTGGCCCACCATACTGGATTTAAAGTATAATTATGCAACATTATTGCGGGTCATTTGCAGGGAAATTACAGCTGTATACCCCTACACTCAGCAGCCCACATTACAACTTTCCTAATGATATGCACATTAGTATAAGTTCTTCCATAATATGGAAGCTTATGAAATAAGGCTGTAATTTAAAAAAATGAACTTACAATAGAGGTTCAAGAAATGTCATAACTTTCATGTTATATTATTAAAGTGGCAATACTGGTGGACGGTATACATCTAATAAATTTGGTGAAGGTGCAAATGGAAGTTGTAGAACTAAGGAATTAAGTTAATAGGCATTTACTGTGCTGTTATCTCAGACCATCTTCTTTTCAGGTCCCTGGGGCTACTATGCAACAGTGTAAAGTGAAGTGGAAAAATTTAAGGTATGCCTTCATGCGTTATATTGAAAACATGAAGACAACAGGAGCTCGTAAACTGCATGTACCCCAGGGATACGATCTTCTTTGTTCATTCCTTGGTGAACGACCCATCGCACACCCTAGAACTGAGAGGTGTGGCCTTGAGAATGAACAATTACGTGATGCTCTAGTTACAGGAACCACAACTATCAAGACTGTAACTCCTGTTGCAGGAGCCTCAGGTGTCAGCAGGATTGTCACCCTGTTGCAGGACCATCAGGTGTCAGCAGAGCTGACACTCCTGTTGCAGGACCATCAGGTGTCAGCAGGATTGTCACTCCTGTTGCAGGACCATCAGGTGTCAGCAGGGCTGACACTCCTGTTGCAGGACCATCAGGTGTCAGCAGGATTGTCACTCCAGTTGCAGGACCATCAGGTGTCAGCAGAGCTGACACTCCTGTTGCAGGACCATCAGGTGTCAGCAGAGCTACCACTCCTGCATCAATGTCTGATCCTGATGACCCGCCACCATTATTAAATATCCCTGAAGTGAGGCAGTCAGTTAAGAGGAAGAAAATAGGACCATCAGGTGTCAGCAGAGCTACCACTCCTGCATCAATGTCTGATCCTGATGACCCACCACCATTATTAAATATCCCTGAAGTGAGGCAGTCAGTTAAGAGGAAGAAAATAAGACCACCATCACAGTCAAAAAGATTTGAATTAATGCAAAAGGAGAGTTTAGAACAGGTGAAAGCCTCTAGGAGTAAAATGGAAAACTTTTTGGCAATACAGGAAGAGTGGATTAAAAAGAAGGAAGAGGCAATGGAAAAGAATAGAATGTTTCAGGAGGAAGTCCTTAAAAACAAGAAATTACTGGAAATAGAAGAAAAGAAATTAGAAGTCCTGAAAGAGTTGCTTGAATTGCAGAGAAATAGAAAGAAATAGAGATCCCTTACTGCTCAGTGTGTAAGAGCGTGCCTGTGCCCCAGTTGTGACGGAGCTCATTAAACTATAAGCTAGCCAGGCTCAGTGACAGACCACAAACAATTATAAGGAAAGTTTGTAATTATTTTCAGTAAACTGGTACAAATAATTTAAGTAAATTTTAGTACAAATAGCCAAAGTACAAAATATATTTGTTTGTAAATGTGTGAAAATCTTTCAATTATTTTTATATGATAAATAATGCCACGTCAACACGGTCGAGCATTGCTGAGCAGTCTGTGCCGTTGTGATGTCAGAAATGGAGAAATAGCAAGAGTTTTACATTTCTGATGTATATTTCTCCATTTCTGACGTCACACCATACCCAGACTTCCGTAGATATTGAACTTGTCATTTTTGGATACCATATGGTTACCTTAGGAGTACGTGTGCACAATTATTGTTGTTCATGAGTCTGTGTGATTTCAGTTACATCATTATTGATATATGTTTTTTTTTTATATGTTTCAGAAAAAAAATTCTGACTGTCAATGAAGCCTTAGATCTTTTAGAAGAAATGGATGATGTCAAAGACTTGTACATCGAGCCCCCAGATGTAAGCAACCTGACTGATGAAGATTCTGGTCCCGAGGATGAAGGCACCGTCTTTCACCCAGAAAGCCTATCCGGAAACCAATTATTAGCCCCTGCTGAATTCCGAGCTTCTCGTCGTGAAGAAGATGAAGAAGAAGAGGAAGATGAAGAATCTCTTGTAGAACAGAATGAAACAAGAAAGAAACCTACAAGGAAGAAGCGTAAAGTGTCAGAGACTTTTGCAAAGATAAAGTGGGGGAAGAATAAGGGAACAGCGGCTCAAGCAGGTTTTTTCCCTGAAGTAAATTGCAGTAAGTATAGAGACTTTAACTTTGTAGAACTTTTTGAGCTCTTCTTTGACGAAGAAATCCTTGCACACATAAAAGAACAAGTGACAAAATACTGTTTGATGAAAAATTGGCCTGATATATGTGTATCCATAAATTAACTAAAGGTTTTTCTGGCCATTTTGATAGTTTCTGGCTACAACTCATTGCCTAGCCAATCTATGTATTGGTCATATGACCCTGATCTACACAACAAAGCTATATGTGATGCAATGCGTCGGGACAGATTTGATCCCATCAAGAAATGCCTTCATTTCAACGCCAGTACCGATCAAGACAAAAATGATAAATACACCAAACTACGCCCTCTGATCACTCATCTCCAAGAGAAATTTATGGAACACTTCATCCCTTCACAGTGTATATCACATGATGAGGCAATGGTGAAATATTTTGGGAAACATGGGTGTAAACAGTCCATTCGCAACAAACCTATTCGTTTTGGCTATAAAATATGGTGCCAAAACACTACCTCTGGCTACCTGCTTGCCTTTGATCCATACCAAGGCAAGACTTACAAAGGGGATGAAAACATGGAAAGTGACCTTGGAAAAGCTGCCTCTACTGTTATGCATCTCATTGGGGGGTACAGTGATAGTGCAAAAGTTCTGCCATACCATTTCTTTTTTGACAACTTTTTCACTACTGTTCCACTGTTAGTAGAGTTAGCCAAGAGAGGCTATGATGGAACAGGAACCATTAAAAGTAATAGGTTAGATAAAACCTGCCCTCTACCCAGTGTTGCTCAAATAGATAAGAAAGAAAGGGGAGCTGTTTCATCGGTGTCAGGAAAAGTACATTCAAAGGAAATAAAAGTAACAAGATGGAAAGATAATGCAGTCGTAACTGTATGTTCTACACTCCATGGTGAAAATCCTACAGGAAAAGCGAAAAGGTGGTCAAAGAAAGACAATAAGCATGTACAAATAGATATTCCTAAAGCTGTTCAGGTTTACAACAGCAACATGGGTGGGACGGATAGGATGGATCAGAATATCAATGCGTATCGCATTGGTATTCGAGGGAAAAAGTGGTGGTGGTGTCTTTTCACATGGATGGTAGATGCTGCTATTCACAATGCTTGGCAAATAGCTCGAAGCAGAGGAACAAACGTTGACCAGTTGATGTTTAGGCGAGAGGTAGCCATGGCTTACTTATTCATGTATAAAGTAGAGCCAAAAGCCCCCGGGAGAAGGAAGCTTTTTGTACCTGGTGTTGAAGAAATGAGATATGACAACTTGGGACACTTTGTACAACCACTTCAGGGTCATGCAAGAAGGAAGTGCATGGGTGAGAACTGTAAATCTGTAGTGCGTACAGAGTGTTGCAAATGTGATGTCGGATTATGTATTCCATGTTTTGCTTCTTACCACAAGCGTAAATAAGATACACATGTGAATGTATGTTAGTTTCAGTAGTTCCAACAATTTGGAATGTCATTTTCGTAGAAGAGACAATTTTCGTTTATGTTATCTTTAAGTATACGTCAGAAAATGGTTTGTTTTTTGTTGCCAATAAAGCAGTGTTTACGGAATATGGAGTTTTTTGTATCCATTTTCTCCTTAGGTAACCATATGGTCACCATATATATCTCAGCATTCGGTATATTATTTTCACTTTAGGGGCCATTCTGATCATTTTTACATTCAATAGAATAATACTATGAAGGTTAAAACTAAATTTGAAAAAATATTTTTTTCAGGAGGTAAAGGGTTAAGGTAATTGTAAAATATATTTGACCGACTTTATTCCCACACCTCTTCACAGTATCTTCGATGAGTTAGGATGAATCCTCGTCATCAGGTGTGAATGTAATGATGAGAGTGTCAATGTATCCGTCAACCACGACATCTCTCGCTGTATCTTCTGTCTGTAATTTTTCAGCATGTTTTATAGCATCTTTCCAGTTCTCCTTTCTGATCCTTGTGATGGACTCCTCAATGAGTGGCTTGAGAGAGGCAAGCTTGAAAGTGTTTATTTTTGCCACATAAGGACAGTCCTTAACTTGACCCCAAATCAGCTCAATGGGGTTATATTGGTAGTGGTAAGGGGGGAGTCGTACAACTTTATGGCCATTATCTGAAGCCATCTTGTCGACAACGTAATTTGTGTCGGCACACGAGACGTGTTGGTTGACAAGGTGCAGTAGGTTGGTTTTGAAGACAACTTCTGGCACCGCTACGCCTTTCTCTTCCAGCCACTGTCTTATTGTAGCTTTGTTGTCAGCAGCTGTTGGTGGTGTTTTTCTTGAATGATAGGATGCATTACCTATCACAAATATTGACACCGGAGGAATATTGGGTAGCAGTTGGTTTGTGAACCATTTTTTAAATGTCTCTGCATTCATCTGATCATGGTAATCTCCTGTGTTTTTTGCTTGGAAGACAAGGCCGGCTCCGGGAACAAATCCTTCTTTTGATCCAGCGTGCAGAACGATCAAACGACCTCCCTTCCCGGTCGGCACCCTCACTCCTGTAGCCTGTCCTGCATTTTCAGTTACCCAACATTTGGAAACCGTGTAGTTTTGGTTTACCCAAGTCTCATCCAAATATATGATGTGCTTGTCTACCAAGTGTTTTCTCATTTCCCGTAGGAACCTGTCTCGTGCATATTGCACATCATTCCTTTCCAAAAGGAATTTCCGGCCATTATGTTTCGCAAAGCGAAATCCAATCCTTTTCAATGTTTCACGGCTGCCAGGATATCCTATGCTCTCCTTCACTTCTTCAAGAATTTTCTCCAGTGTGGGGATTCCCTTCCTCTCATAGAAGCGTAGTATTGTTCTGTGAAGTATACCTTCATTGAAGTTGTCAAAGAAGTCTTCTGCGATGGGCTTTGATCGTTGTCGTTTCTTGGGTGACGTAAACTTCGGTGCGTGATTCTCTGCATTTTCCCTTCCTTCTCTGTTAATATTCTCCATTGTTGTTTCGCTGACGCGAGCTGCTGAAGCTGTGCGGCGATTGACTTGTGTGATGGAATCAAGAATGCTTCCAATCTCCTTCTCATTTTGAAAATATTCGCGGACGTTGAAGAAAACTTCTTTTGCTTGGCTGTGCAGATTCTGGGAGCGCATTGGATGAGCTGCCATATCGAGCGTGTCTGGTCGCCGAGTGACCCCTGTCCACCTGACCTCCTTAACGTAGCGGTCGTGTCTGGTGTTGCCGCCATAGAGATTTGAATGTTTTTTTTCTGTTGGTTATGGTAGCCTATTTTAAGGCGGGTTTACACGGTCGAACGGCTCGTCAAACGCGGTTGTCGAACCTGGTTGTCAAACGGTCCGAAGAGTTGTCAGACAGTCAGACTAATTGTATATCAAACGTCATACATTCTCCACCCGACTCAGGTTAACATCATCGCCTCCCGCCTTTCGGATGCCTCTCGACCAGGACGATTTGATCGCCATTGCCTTAGCGGTGGCATTAAGAAGGAAAAAAAGAAGATTAAAGTGGACGAAGGAGTGGCTGCTAAAGAGACATCAAATGTCACACACCAACTTGCTGGCCGAGTTGAAATTAGAGCCAGATGATTGGCGTAATTATTTGCGGATGGACGAAGGAACATACATTGATCTCCTGAATCGTGTCACCCCTTTCATTACGTATGAGGACACGTGTATGAGAAAGGCCATAACTCCACATGAAAGACTGAGTGCCACTTTACGTTATTTAGCAACAGGCAGGTCACTAAATGATATGAAATATTCAGCTATTATTTCCACCAGCGCTTTATCATCAATCATACCAGAAACGTGTGATGCTCTGTACCAGGTTCTGCAAAATGACTACCTAAAGGTAAGAAATACATTATAACACATGTTGATTTGTAAGCGTTTATTGCGAACAGTATGACAGCTCATTTGTAGCAAAAAAGAAATCCTTTTAAAGTTGGTAAACAAAGTAAAGTTAGGGCCATGTGCTATTAAGGCTGGAAATTTGCAAAATAGTGTTGCATGTCAGAGTCATAGGTGTTGCTACTGTCGTTGGTACTACAGCTATAAACAGAGTTATTCGATGGGATTGGTACTGGTACTGTATGTTGGGGTGTTGTTGTAATAACTCTACTTGAAGAATTCAGGTTTCCCATCTCTGCCTCAAACAATACATCATTAATTAGCTTTCGAGTTAATGTTGCAGTATGTTTGTCCATTGCATGTATTGTACGTGCAACATAGCTCCCGAAATGATCAATAGCAGAATCAGGTTTCTTTTCATCTAATTTCCTTGCCACGGTATCCAGTATATGATCTGATTTAGATAAACATTTGCGTCGACGTTTAACCTGGTGGGATGTGCACGGTGTATCATCTCCTCAAGTCCGTCTGCTTCTGCAATCTGAAAGTAAAGTGAGGTGAATTTACATTAACAGTATATGTAGCAAAATAGGTACATAGGTAGGTAGGAAGATAATGTGTGTGTGTCATGGTGAATCCTACACTTGCACAATTTACCATAATAATGGAGAACTACCACAATCCATATAATTATGCATTTTTATTTCTTTCAGTTTCCTACGTCAGTGGGTGAGTGGCAGCTTATTGCACAAGAGTTCGAGTGCAGATGGCACTTCCCAAACTGTCTCAGGGCGGTAGATGGCAAGCATGTACGGATCACGCCACCACCAGATTGTGGTTCATATTTCTGGAACTATAAAGGGTACAACAGCCTTGTATTATTGGCAGCGGTTAATGCGAACTATGAATTCACCATGGCTGACATTGGGACAAACGGCCGTGTATCAGATGGAGGGGTTATTGAAAACACACAATTTGGAAAACGGCTTTCAAATGGGACACTTAATCTTCCAGCAGACGCTCCCCCTGCAAATTCTGATACTAACTTGCCTTACGTCTTTGTAGGTGATGAGGCATTTGCACTGAGAACTAACTTTTTGAAACCATATCCTCAGAAAGATTTGGATGCAGAGAAGAGGGTTTTTAACTATAGACTGTCTAGAGCACGGAGAGTTGTAGAGAACGTGTTTGGTATAATGGCTTCTCGATTTAGAGTTTTCATACAGCAATAAATCTGAAATTATCAAGTATTGAAAAGGTTGTTATGGCATGTGTTGTCCTTCACAATTACTTAAGAAAGACTTGTCCTTCAAAATATTCTCCAGAAGATTGTTACCATAGGGAGGATATTATAGAAAATAATTCGACCAGGGTTATCATTGGATCCTAATTCTGTTGCAGGCTTAGAAAATGGTCAAGGAACACGAAACTATTCACAAATGGCTAAAGAAGTAAGGGTAAAATTTAAGGAATATTTTGCAAATGAAGGTGCAGTACCCTGGCAAAACGACTTCGTGTAAATAAAATAATAAAGCGTACTGTTTTGTGTAAAGAAATTATACAATTGTGAAAATAAACGTATTGTAGTACTTTGTCATGATAAAGTATTTGTAAAACACCTACACTGAACTACTGTATGTAAATAAAGTAAAATAAATATACGACTTCGTTGTTACTTACCTCAGCATTCAAGTTACTTAAGTTATTTGTATCGTCCAGATTAGAGCAGCTCTCTCGGGGTAAGTCTTGATCCAAAACAAACATCATCTCCTCAAAAAACCAAAGAGAGGACGTATATATTTCATCTGGTGATGCCCCAGACTTCTTTGAGTTCTCAATTTTCCTGTATTCTCTCCTGAAAGAGCTACGTAGGCAGTTGATTTTCTTTATCACGCCCTCCCGTGTACAGTCAGGCTCAAGTTCCTTCAATATGTCCTGAAGTGCTGATATCCCCTTACTTCTTGCTATTTTATTGGAATATTCCTTACATTTCACTTTCCATAAGGCGGGATGATCTCGGTAGGTATGTATGAATTGCAGTAACACCTCCCTCTCGTTCCTCTTTCCACTGTTGTCCTCCATACTTCGGTCCTAGGATATGCGTCCAGTACGTGGTTTGAAGCTAACTGAGGTTTGACGTTCGATGCGCGTTCACACATTACAACGGTTCGTGGACAATGAAGCCACGCCCACGAAAAGTCAGACTCGAACAGACTTTCATCAAACCGTATGACCAACGTGTTTGACAACCAAATACCCTGTTCACACGGTCGAACGGTTCGTCAAACTCGTGTCTGTCGAACCGCGTTTGACGAACCGTTCGACCGTGTAAACCCGCCTTTAAAGTAGATTCCTTCACAATATACTGTACCTGTAAAACTATTTACTGAATCCAAAAAGTAAGGAAAGGTTGTAGTAATTATATATATATATATATATATATATATATATATATATATATATATATATATATATATATATATATATATATATTGTGAGGGGCACCGCATTATTTCCCGTTTATTTAATTATATCATACGCGTAGCCTATGGCCACCCCAGCGCGGGCCCCTCGGGCTGTTCTGTTGAGTAGACAACCCGCCTCCCTCTCCCTGTTTCTCGTTGTCTGGCGATCGCCTCAGTACCGAGTTAGCCTTCAGCGGAGATAGACACAACTCTCGTCGGTCTGGCACAGTGAGAGAGACGCGTGTCGGTCTGGGAGTTGTGCCCTCCCTTGAGTAGCTTGTTACTCGTTAGACCGTGGCTGTGTAGAACAACGGGCTTGTTGTTCTGAGAAAGTGTGGCCGGTTGGGGCTGCATTTCTCGTGCGTTCGTCCACTCGTGGGATGGCGGCGTGGAGGAGAGACACGCTTTGTCTTGTCTTGTTGGTGGCCGTGGTCACCAGTGGGGTTTGGTGGGCGGCTGTGTGCCCCCTTCATCTTTTGTGTAGTATCAGTAGTATACTGTATTGTAGTGGTAGTAGCCACGCACACTATTGAATGCTGAGAGGTTTCATGTCCGCCAGACTTTTCTGTGACGAGTATCTGGACTCCGTGTATAGCTGTTGTCACTCGTAGGTGGTGTCTGGGCTTATGTGTACATCACCGGATGTGCTGTACACCTCTTATATCGTAGTAGTCGTAGGCAAGGGGTGTCAGTCTGACAGGTGTTAGGAAGCACTTGTCGTAGTAAGATAGTATAGTAATATATACACTGCGTTTTGTCCCAGTTTGTGAGTATCACACAGTTTGTGGACAAGGCGTGCGGAGAGGCATTAATACTTCATAGAGAAGTGGGTGGAATTGTCCTTGTGGGCGGTTTCTCTAGGGGGTATTAAGGCCTCGCCCTGTTACACATAGCATCTACCATTTTTAAATTCTACTTGGTTGGGTACAGGAGGAGGAGTTGCTGAGGAGATTCCCTTACAGTGGGGGAAATTATACACTGTTAGCGACCTTGAAAGAACCTGAGGGTTACGGCGGCTGTGAGTTATAGTAGTGGGGACTCTGTGGAGTGTTTTATAATCCTCACTGTACTGACTGACCGTAACAAAGTTGGCGATTTTGCCAGAATAACACTCTAGTGAGCTGTAACTGTTAACCGCAGCCGCTTGGCGTGTACGTAACATAAAGTGGCGACCTCGCCAGGATAAACCAAGTGCTTTTATAGTGGTGTAGTGTATTGTGTGGGGTATTATTACTTATATTATTTTATTATTTGTGAGAACGAGTCCTCGTGAGCACCATGGAGAGAGTTACTGGCCTTTTCACCTCACCAGTGGAGGGTGAGGATGCGAGTGTGAGCCGGCGAGACTCACCACGTGGGTATGATGAGTCGTTGGCCGCGCGTGGGGTCAGTGGAGACGCACGTATGTCTCATGATAACGGATGTGGCGGTCCCAGTGAAGGTGATGTGGGACATATTAGCCCTGGCAGAAGTATCGGAAGCAGGGAAGGCTCGCGACGATCTAGTCCAGCAAGCAGTATTGCTGATAGTGTTCAGTCAGCTGCCAGACTGGAGGAACTGCGATTGAAACTGGAAATGAGGAAACTGGAGATCGAAGCAGAAGAGAAGCGAGAGTTGAGATTAGCTGCAGAAGAGAGACGAGAGTCAAACAGACTAGCAGCAGAGCAGGAGGCTAGAGAGGCGGAAGAGAGGGCTAGAGAAGCGGAAGAAAGACGAGAAACTAAGAGACTAGCAGCAGAGAAGGAGGCTAGAGAGATGGAGATGATGAGATTGGAGATGGAGAGAGAAAGGGCAGATAAAGATAGAGAGTTGGAGTGGGAGAGAAGTCGCCATGCAATAAGTACGCCTGGAGTTGTTAGAAGTGTAGGAGGAGGAGGAGAACAGAGTGTTAAGCGTACTTTAGTTCAAAATCCCCACCCCCCAGATGGGAACCGCCTTCTCGTGGTGGGGGGGCATTCGTATCATCTGGGGCCTGTTTTTAAAACGACTGGTCCGCATCGGGACGAGGTACCCTGTCCACGGCAGCCAGCGCTCCCTCCCATTGTAGTCCCACTAGGTGGTTTCCCTTGCCCCTGGAGCCAATTTTTTGTGTAGCTTTTTTTTTATGGGAAAACACAAAAAAAAAACCATTCAGGTTCTCGTGAGGAGGCTGACCTGGCCCACGAGACGTCATCTTCAGGTCTGAGTAAGGAGGAGGATTCCCCTCCACAAGGACCTCCCACAGCAGTCTCCTGTTCTGGAAGTTCTTCTGAGGGACGCATTTCTGCTGCATATGACTCTCTTGTAATGGTAAATGTTAATCCATCATTTTCCTATCATGCCTTGCACTCACTTCTCAAGGCGTATGGTACGGTTGTTTGCATTCCACTGGTTTCCTTCTAACCGCTGCTATGTGACGTTTATGTCATGTGATGAAGCCCCTTTAAGGTGGGTTGCCACACACGCACTTTTTGGGCACGACGTGGCACGAGGTGAGTGCGTACCCAGTGCGAGCCAACTCGTGTCCAAGAGCGCGCCAGTTCGTGCAGAACGCGTGCCACAAAGTCGGAGAAGTCGAGGCAGGGTCGCACGAAGGCGCGTCAATTAAAAAAAGTTTAATATTTTCCCCCGACGTTGTACGCAATGGCGACTTCGGGCCCACCTCGTGCCATCACCTCGTGACGCCTCGTCCCCTGTGCGAGCCACCGCGCGCCCATGTGCACGACGTCGAGCATGGCGCGCAGTGGCGCTACTTCGTGCCACCAGGGCGCGAGGTGTCACGAGGCGTGGTGCGAGGTGGAACGAGGTGTGTGCGAGGTGGGCACGAAGTTAGCGCGAGGCGGGCACGAAGTTAGCGCGAGGTGGACGCGAGCTGTCTGGCTAACGGCCTCCCAAGGGACCGGATCGAAGGGGTATATATAAAGGACCCGTGGGCCGTGGAGTCGACAACGACACGCACCACGCACCGAGCACACGTCTCCTTAGACAGCTCCACCGATCACCCCGCTTGGCACCAGCTCGCCGATTCGCTCGCCGCGGAGCTGCTCTGCCTTGCCACACTACCAGCCGTGCTTTACCTTACGTCCTGCCACCGACGTTCGTGCTTGCCTTGCACATTCAGGAGAATTCCACCTGGGAATCCTCCTAAGCCCTGTGTACCGGGGACTCTGTTTTGAGTCCCGCCCAGGCATCTTTTCTCTACTACTGTATTTCATTTTCGCCCTTAGCGTCCGTCCATAAGGTGAAGGTGAACCCTGCGGCTTGCACAAGGGGGGCCCTCAGAGGGCTGCCTTAAGCCTTCTGGATTGGTCGGGCAACCACTTTTGTCAGGGTTAGGCGGAGGACGGGGCAACTACGTCGGCTGTTAGCAGCCGGGTTGTCAAACTGTCTCTCCCTAGGTAGGCTTCTTCATATTTTCTATCATTAGCTGTGTCGTGTGTCGGGCTTCGGCCCCTTTGTAGGACTTGTTTGTATGTCTCTGACTTATACTGTGCATCACCACCACTCGATGTTATCGGCATAAGGCTCCTGAAGAAGAAGAAGAAAAATGCCGAGAGTAAAGATCAAACACCCGGACCCCTCCGCAAAGAACAAGTTAAAACTACTAAGACTACTCTCAGAGAAACTGATCTATGCCACACGGATTATACCAACCACGGACTCCTTCGTCGTCATTACTAGAACGGATGAAGACACGGACAACATCTTTTCGCCAAATACCATCAGTCTCTTGAAGGAGGAAGAATTTTCGCCTGTTCTACCACCAGAAGTCAAGGCAAAAAGAACCATTGTCTTGTTCAACACTGACGACCACATCTACTCAAAATCCGAAAAGACATTACTGCTGAGCTCCTGAACGAGAACAACTTCCTCAATGAAGGCATTGATAATGTATTCAAAATCCCCAGAACAAAGATGATCAAAATAACTCTGAACAGCTCCACCTCAGCAAGAAAAGCAACAGATACAGGACTACTAGCATTTAATATGAGCATTCCACACTACAACATAAAAATAGAAGAATTTATTCCCATCCTTACTTGCATGAGATGTTACGCCATTGAGGATCACCCTACCAATAAATGTACTAAACCAAAAACATATGAAGTATGTTCAGAATGTGCCGAGACGGGGCACACATGGAGAACATGTAACAACACCACAAAAAAATGCATCAATTGCAACGAACCGCACAGAACTCTGGCCTTCAAGTGTAAGAAAAGGAAGGAAGTCATAGAACAAAAAAGAAAGCAAACACCAACTAACTCAAACAAAACATACAGCCAGACAGTTAATGCTAACAACCACAGCACATCCACACAGCAACCACTCGACAGGGACACATGTGCCAAGATTACCTCATGTATGCTTCACGCACATATGATAAATGCGGTAAACCCAGGGACTTACAATGATGAGTTCAATAGAGCCCTAACACTAAACAACCTTCCAAAAATAAATCTTCCACCAAACCCACCATCTAAACAGATCCTCACAATGATGACAAACAGCAACAACTCAAACACACAACCTCAAACGCAAAAACAGCAAGGAAACACACAAGAAACAAACACCACACAAACAAACATTCCAAACACAAACATCGCACAAACAAACACGCTCCCACAGACTCAAAACACATACAACACAGACACAAACGTCACAATGGAAGACACACAAGAATTCATAGATCAAGAAGAACAAATGCCAGAACTTGAAAAGATAAAAGGAACAGATCTGGGACTGCTAATAATTGCAAAGAAGAGCAGGGGCTGGCCAGTGGGAAAAGAATTAAGCCTGAAGGAAATAGAAGAAGGAATAGAAGCAGGAACATATAAATGGAGATTTACAGCTAAAAACATATCAGAGGAAGAGGTATGGAAAAGCCTCATAAACAACGAAATAAACCTTGATAACTGCTTCAGGGTCACAGAAGATCAAAAATATAACAAAATACGAAATGGTTTGCCCGGTGAGTTGACCCCACCAAAACATAAAGTCGCAAGAAAAAATAGCCAATAGGCACACCATCATATACATTCAACATATACACAACACTTTAGAAAACATTAATATAGTACAGCACAACGTCGCTCACTGGAACACCAACAAACAAACACTAATAGCAACTTACTCTCAAATTGATCCACACATTATCCTAATTAATAGTCACGGCTTAAAACAACAGAAAACATAAAACTACACAATTACACCACCTACCTCATCAACTCCAGTGAGGAAATGCATGACGGATCGGCAATCCTAGTAAAACAAAATATCAAACACAAAGTAACAGACGGTTTCGACACTGATATCTTACAAATTACAATAGAAACAAACACAGGACCAATCAACATAGTAACCACATATTTACCCCCAAGAAGAGCATACCTCCCTATCACAGATTTTCACAGAATTGCTTCACAAAATCATCCCACTTACATAATAGGAGATCTAAATGCACACCATCCACACATAGATAATAAAAAGGAAAACACAGTAGGAAAAACTCTGATGATGCTCATAAATATCAACAAACTCACTCACATAGGACCGGATTTCCCCACATTTATATCTCACAACTCCAGATCAACACCAGACATAATACTAACTAATAACAAAACATACCATAACATAGACATACAAATGGGACCTTCAACCTCATCAGATCACTTACCCATTATAATAAAAATCACAGCAAAGCCTGTTAAGATAGAAACGTCACCTACATATTTACTTAAAAAGACAAACTGGGAAGAATTCAAGACCACAACACAACACAAAACAAGAAATATCAATGTAGACCCCTATATGGACAAACAAACACTTGAAACCTCATTAAAAGAATGGACAACAGCAATAACATCAACCATGGAAGAACACATACCAATTACAAAACATAAAACAGTACAAAAATCATTAGTTACCCCTAAAATTAAAGAGTTACAGTGGTGGGCTCAGCAACTAATACAAAACAGCATGACAGCAGGCTGGACCTACACAAAATACATCACATACAAAACTATTAGGCAAGCAATAGTAACAGAATGCAAACAACGAAGTAACAAAAACTGGGAAAATAAAATAAAGAAACTAAATTATCTACATAAAAACCCACAAAAATTCTGGCAAAATATAAAGCAGCTAAAAGGAAATAAAACAAGACAAACACCATACTTAATACATGACAACACCAAAATCTACGATGAAAACCAAAAGAAACGATTTTTAGAGAAATATGGAGCAAAGTTTTTAAAATAAGCCCAGAAGAAAACTTGACTTTTGATCAAGAGAATGACCAAACAGTAAACGAATATATAAACAACAATAGAATACTTACACTCCCTTACCAACATGCAGACCCAGCCAATCTTAATATAAATAATCAATACATATCTCCCATCACACTACAAGACATTAAAAACACATTAAAACAACTGAAAAACAACACCCCAGGACACACTAAAATAAATAAAACTATATTAGCAAATCTCCTAACGAAGTACTTGAAATATACACAAAGCTACTTAACATCTCTCTCTCCATGGGATACTTCCCAAAAGCCTTCAAACATGCACAAATAAAATTAATTCCAAAGCCAGACAAACCAACCACTGACCCTAACAACTTTCGCCCCATTTCGCTACTAGAGGTACCAGGCAAAATATATGAAAAAATAATAAACACTAGACTACGTACTTTTCTAGAATCCAACAATATTCTTCCATCAACACAGCACGGCTTTCGCAAAACAGATCTACAGATACAGCCCTTGCAATAATAACAGAAACAATATCAAATGCAATAGCAGACAAAAAACAATGCTGTGTAGTCCTTAGAGACGTTTCAAAAGCGTTTGATAAAGTATGGTTAAACGGCTTAAAATACAAAATACTACAAATACAAACACCTAATATACTTGCAAAACTCCTCAATAGTTTCCTTGACAACAGAACTGCCTCCATCTCTCTCAAAAATTACGATGGCCCGAGTTTCCAACTCCATAGTGGTGTCCCTCAAGGAAGCAGCCTCTCCCCCACACTATATACAATATATACATATGACATTCCTCCTCCACTGACAAATGGAATCAACATACAATATGCGGATGATATAACACAAATAATAATTCAACCAGGTAAATCAAGACACATGTTAGCAAGAAAGATTGAAAGAGAAATAAAACACATAAGCAACTACGAAAACAAATGGAAGATAAAAACTAATACATCAAAATTCACTCTCCTCCCCATTGCCATAAAAAAGACATCACCTGTCACCATAGATGGAGAAAATATTCCATATGCAAACAAAGCCTCCATACTAGGACTGAAAATAGGAACACAAGGCTATACAAAACACATTTCAAACATCTCCAAAAGCTACGCTTGCACTTAAAATAACTAAACGATTTGACAAACTAGACCACAACATAAAACTACACCTGATAAAAGCATGTGTCCTCCCCATCCTAACTTACCCCACATACACACTCAATGCAATATCAAACTCACAAATGCTATCTCTACAAAGAATCCAAAACAAGGCCCTAAGATTTACATATAATGAAAAATACCCGTATACAAAAACAACAGAGGAATTACACTCACAAGCAAACTTATTACCAATCAACCTCACACTACATAAACGAGGCAATCAAATCAAACACAAACTAGAAGAAATACTAGATGACACACACTACAAAAACGCAACTACAGACCACGAGCAAACAAGAGACCACAATTGGTTTAAAAGGCCAATCACAAATCTTAATATAATTAATCCACTCCCAATGTACACAGCATATACATAAAACATAAAACAAAAACATAAAACTATATAATTCACACTAGAAACAAACAGAATCACTTCCATAACGCAAATCGAGGCCAATCGATGTTTAAAAGTCTTTTCCCTGTACTCCTCTACCTCTGCTCCGCGCCCTGAGTTGTCGGGGTGGGGGTGTTGACTCGTGCGGTTAGGAAGAGCAGGAGGCTCACCGTAAAACACCTTCCACCCCGGCAAGGGGTGGTGGTCACCGGCTCTGTTTGCAAACACCCGGCAGCGGAGAGAGGTCGAGAGTTGGCGCCTACACCCTGAGTCACAGTGTCAGCTGGAAGCACTTCCATAACCACACTGGTATAGTGGCACTATGAGGGGTCTACCTGAGACAGAGACTCTGGCTGAGTCACGCTTGGCGGGGCCAATAGGAGGACAAAAATGAAAACACGAGCTAAGATGCAAAAATAAAATAAAGCAAAATCTTATAATAGATAAAGCGAGCGCTCAACACCTAGCACCTAATAATTAAATAAGTAGCAAGACGGACTGCCCGTCATCTATCATCTTAAACTGTACTTCCACTTCCTACTTTTACACACTTCTTTCTCTCAAATTCTTCTTTCATCCAACTTTCCTATCCCCCCCCCCAATTCCAATTCCAACGTCACTTATCTCGCAAACACCGCCAGAAGAGGAACCCTCCCAACTCCAGCCAACCTCACCACCAAGATGCCCAAGAACGCCAAGCAGCCAGCACCACAGCAAGAGTTGTCCCCGAGTCTGCAGGAGGAAGGAAGTGGTGATGTCCCTGCTGATGAGGTTCCTGACGACACCGACGTTCCTGATGTGGAAGACGTGGCGACCGTACAAGCTGTTGCTGGGCCCTCCATGAAACGCACTCGGCCATCCAAGAAAGACGTCAAGGACTATCCCTTCACCGACGACCAACTGAGGGAGATTGCAAACTTCGTACAGTCGCATCCAGAGCTGTATGACAAGCGCAACGAGAAGTGGCTGAATCCGTCGTAGAAGCTGAGCCTGTGGATGGAGCTGGCCCGAAACTTCAGTGACTGTTCACACCTGCAGGTGAAGAAGTTGGTGGAGAAGAAGAGGACAGACTTCGGGAAGATCGAGAAGAGGGAGAGCAAGAGTGGATCAGCAGCCAGGCCGAGGACGCAGAGGAGCAGAAGGTCGTGGAGGTTTGGGGCTTCCTGGCAGGTCACATCGCCCACGAAACTACGCACCCTAGTGAAGACTTCGGCAGACAATGGGACGACCCAGAATCCTCCAGCCAGGAGTCTGTCCTATCGGCCCACTCACTTGCCAGGAGGAAGAGGAAGAAGGAACGCCAGGAGGAGGACCTATCCAGCCCACGATCCACCAGAGGTTCCCCGGAGAGAAGTGCCATCCAAGAACTACTACAGAGTGCACAGCTCCTAGCAACACGGAAACCACCACTTGAGGGACCTGTGGCAGACGTCCGGCAGTTCGTGGAGTTCATGTACACCCGCCTGATGAAGGTTTCCCCCATGCATCATGGTGTACTCTTCGCCAAGATCAACTACATGATCAGCCTCATGGAGGAACCGGTGATGGGAAGGAGTGCCATAAAAGACCCAAGGAGATTGCTGGATGCTGTGCCCATGCCAGTAGGAGTTCCGGGCCCATCGCAGCAGTGGCAGCCTCCTGCACCACCTACTGTCGCTCCTGCTCCACCTCCTCCTCCTCCTCCTCCAGTGTATCATCAGCCGCAGTACCAGCAGCCACACTATGCGCAGCCCCACTACCTACAACAACAGTACCAGCAGCCTCAACAACAACAGTACCAGCATCCTCAACAACAACAGTACCAGCAGCCTCAACAACAACAGTACCAGCAGCCTCAACAATCTGAACAGCAACAGTTCCCGCAGCAGCCACAGCAGCAGCAGGTGCCCACCCACTACAGTGGGAACAGATACTCGGCTGTACAGCGTCCCCCATCAAGACCAAACTCCAGCCCCAGAAGACGAAGTCACCGGCGAAGAAGGCCATCATGTCCCCCATGATCGAGACGCCCAGGGCCTACGAGGCGGAGGATAGCGACGAGTGAAGAGATAATAAACATGTAACATATGTATTGTGTATAACCTAATGTGAAAATGTATTAAATAAATGTGTAAAACAACAAATATATTTCTACCCTATTCATTTACAATATAAGTGTAAATATAAAATACTAAATATAACAAAGATATTGTAAACTACAAACTGAAAATAAATAAGTGAGACATAAATGGTTACAGAGGAAAGAGATATAATAAAACATGGAAATATGAGAAATGACATAAACATTGACGAATGGAAATGATAAAAGATAACAGAAAATAATGAAGGGTTGGTAATAAACAACTTGGATAATAATAACTGAATATATAAATAAGGTATTGAAATAATAACTTGTAGTGTAGGATAATGACTATGATTGGGCTGACTTGCTGTATCTTGATTTATTGATTGATTCAGCCTGCAAATTTAATGTCAACATAAACACAGCATACCTCAATATCATGTAACTCCCTTCAATATCTTGTAACTTCACCCAGTAAACAGAAGAATAAACATAAGATGAACACATATCCCATTCTATTGTTCACTATTGCAATGACACACGATACATATAAAATAGTACTCACAAAATGACCGCCCATCATCAGCCAAGGCAGACTTCACCACATGTCTGATTACAGCATTACCCCAACTATGCTGCAAAGTTACACTTAATCAAATCCTCCTATCAGCACCGCATTTAATATAACACCAACCAATATGCACAATCAGCGGCATAACATAAGTCAAACAAATCAGAGAAATAATGTTATCACAAAACTCACCTCAGTCAAACAACCGCCACTCACCCCTGACAGGCACCAACTGTACCTCTGCCTACCTTACCCCTACAACCTGAGTGCGGTATAATATATATCCGTGTTACATACACAGACCCTAAAAGAAAACTTCCTCTTGACAAACAAATACACATTACTAACCAATACCAAACTTGTTAATAAGTAAGAAAACAATATATGTATCTCAATAATAATTACAATTCTTGTCATATATGCCAATAACAATTATACAGTAACTGGAATACAACCCGTGTCTACACCTCTTTCCAACCAATGACAGCGACACACACTGCCCGCTCCACATTCAAAGGTGCCAACAATGACATTATAATTCTAATATGATGAGAATCATATTACACTCCCCCCACCACAAATCAAAGGCTTCTATACTTCTATTGTTGATCGACTGGGAGCAACACCACCAGTCTATGTACTGATCTTACCATTTGCTTGTCATGTTGGCCCCTGTACTGTTTTCCTGGTTCATTAATTTTATACCTCAACAACACATCTCTGATCTTTCCATCCCTTCCTGGTATACCTTCTACAACTTCCGCTAACTTCCATTCTCCTCTTAATACATTATGATCATTAACAAGTACAATGTCACCCTTCCGAACATTTCTTACACTCACATGCCACTTTTGGCGTACAATTAGAGTAGGAAAGTAGTTCTTCATCCATTTTTTCCAAAATAAATCAATGACCTTAATCTTAAATGCATATGATCTACTTACTTCTCCCGTTCATTCCAAAATCCACAAGGAGCATCAATGGTAGATCGACCCAGTAGTAAGTCATTAGGTCTCAATACAGTCCCTTCATCAAAATCTTCACCTGGTTTGAACCCGATAGGCCGTTCATTCAATACATTGGCCACCTCATACATAACAGACTGTAGTTCTCCAAAGGATATGACTGATTCACCTATGATTCTAGTGAGAGATCTCTTGACTAATCTAATTAACGCTTCACTGCAAGAATTTTCCCAAGGGGCATCTGCTGATCTATTGAATACCCAGATTAAACCATTAAATTTTCCAAAATTGAACACTTCATGCTTATTCCACCGAGTAACCATATCTCTCAATTCCTTGTTTGCAGACACTAACTGTGTACCATTATCTGAATATAATTTTTTGGGAAATCCTCTAAGACAAGTGAATCTCTTCAATACAGTAAGAAAGTTTTGAGTATCATAACCTTCGGAAAGGTCTAAATGTACAGCCCTTGTTGTCATGCAATTGAAAATTACTCCAAACGTTTTTCTTTTCACTCTTCTTTTCACCGTATCACAAACCCAAAGAGGACCGAACAGGTCAACACTTACATTGTAAAATGGTGGACATGGCTCTAGTCTTTCCTTAGGTATTTCACCCATACACTGGGATGTGCAGATCTTATCTATTCTATGGCAAGTTACACATTGTTTTCTAATAGATTTCATTGTCTTCCTCGCACCTAATACCCAGTATTTCACTTGAGCTCTAGCAAGGCCCGCTTCTATTCCACTATGATCTTCCTTGTGTATGTGGGACAGATACAGTTCAGAAAATGGATGCTTTGATGGGAGTAACATGAACTGATCACAATTCCAATTGTCTTTTACCCATTTTGACATTCGACTTCCCACAGTGATAATGCCATCTTCTCTCATCCTTGGTCCTAGACGTTTATATTTCTTTTCCCAGTCTTGTGGCAGGCTTGTTTGAGCGTTCTTAACAAGAAATAATTCTGCTCTCTGTATATCCTCTGCATTAGGATCACATATTATAGCTTTAAATGATCTCTTTCTTACTACATTTATGACTCGAGCCATTACCGACAAAAGCCGTTTCAAATTGCTGAAATTTTGGATGTTGATTAACTCATTAGGTGTAGTAATCTCTCCTGTGTTCATGGTTACCTTTGCAAACACAGTATCAGGGAGATCAGACACTGTATTCTGTTTCACTGGCCATTCTGAGAAGTCACGATAGAGAAATTGTGGACCACTTTGCCATACAGATCCTGTCCCTAACTCTAAGGGACTGCATTCCCTGGTGGTTAAATCAGCATTGTTTTCCTTAGAAGATACCCAATACCATTCTATGGGCTCTGTCTTTGATTGAATCTCTGCAACTCTACTTCCAACAAAGGTGTTAAATCTATGTGATTCCTTTTGGATTTGTGCCCTTACAATCTCACTATCTGTGATGTGGATTATCCTAGAATAGTTATATCTCATTTCTCCTTCAATGGATACTCTCAATCTGCTTGCCAAAACTGCAGCACACAATTCCAGTCTAGGTATATTGATTTGCCTCATAGGAGCAATTCTATTCTTTGAACATAAGAGTTTTACACAATATGTGCCATTCTGCTTCTTCCACCTAATGTAAGCTACAGCTCCATATGCTTTCATGCTACTATCACAAAAGATAATTAACTCTGGATCTGTAGTCACATCTGTAGTCCTTAAGCATCTTCCAAAAGTAAGTTTTTCAATTTCAAGCATTTCCCGAAATAAATCCACTGCTTCTAAATACAAAGTTCCACTGATAGGCTCATCCCATCCCTTAGATTTGTTTTCATTAGCTTCTAGTATAATGGAGCGAATCATTAACTTGGTTTTCAGTGTGAATGGTGTTAACAGTCCCAGAGGATCATAGAGTGTAGCAAACTGCGACAGTACAGTTCTTTTAGTCAACATACACGGGATACGGCTTTCAAAGTCACCATAGCTCACATTTGGTTCTGTCCTGCCCTCTCTTGTTCTTTTCGAGAAGTTGAGTTTAACTTTAAATGAAAATACATCTTGTTTGGGTTTCCATTCTAACCCTAAAACCTTTTCTTGATCAGTGTTCGAGATTATGGCATCATTTCTGTTATCCTCTCCAGAGAGAATCCAATATTTAATCTGAAAACCTCCTGGTCTTAAAACTTCCTCCACTTCTTTGATTCTTTCCATTGCATGATTCGTTGAACCAACACTACTTATAATATCGTCAACATAGGAATCCTCTACAATCATTTTAGAGGCTAATGGGAAGTCACAATTCATTTCTGCTGTTTTACGAAGAGCCAACATTGCTATCGGCCCAGAAGGTTTGTCTCCAAATGTTACCGTCTTCAATTTATAGTGTGAGGGTTCTCTCTCTAGTTGAAAGTTCCTCCATAAAAATCTGTGAGTGTGCATATCTTCATCTGAAAGCTTTACAGTATGATACATTTTTCTAATATCTCCAACCATACCAATCTCCTCCTCTCTGAATCTCAGCAAGATTCCAATTAAGTTGTTTATCACATCTGGCCCTTTGCAAGCATGTCATTGAGAGAGACCCCTTTGTAGGATGCTGCTGCATTAAACACTATCCTTACTGGGGTTGAAATGGAGTCTACCTTGTAAACTTCGTGATGGGGTAGATAAAACTTTGGACCCTTGTAAGTCATTACTTCCTCCTTTGATAATTTCTCCGCTACTCCTCTATCCAACATGTCTTTTATTTGTTCTTGATACTTTACACACTGGGTTGACCCCATCTTCATTAATCTCTGTTCAGTGGCCTTTAATCTAGCAAATGCCATAGGATAATTATCAGGTAGTTTAGCCGGATCATAAATCCAAGGATACTTAGCTATCCAGCACTGATGTTTCGCGTCATAAGTTAATCCATCTTCAATAAGTTTCTTCTCTCTTTCTTCCTTAATGGTTAAATTTCCCTTGGTTGAGCATTTTCCACATTTGCAGCCTCCACACTTAGGATTGCATTCTGTTCCTAAGCTTTCATTCAAAAAATAATTTTCTATCAACTTTCCCACATTAGGTTTAGTCCTGAAATGCCAATCTGTGGTGTCATTACAACTCACGTGATTAATTTGCACGCAATAGCTATGTCCCTTTCCTTTGTCATCCAATCTACCTCTGATACAGAAACCAAACTCATTTGACATTAACTGAACATTATCTATGGTTTTTTTAACTTGTGGCATTAAAGTACAGTGATCAGATCCTATTAGTAGTTCTATACGCCCTTCAGGCCTTTGGATATCCTTTTCTTGCACTTCAAATTTCTTAGCAATTTCCGATAAATTCACCTGTTGATGAGCACCAGTTATTTCGGAAATTCCACAAACTTCAACAAATTTTTCCTTCCCTGTTTGATCCCTCAAGGACATCTTATAAACAAAACTATCCAATTCTTCTGTGTGGTCACCGACCTTTGTCACTGAAAGCTGTATAGGAGTACCTTTGAGTCCTAGTTGCTTTGCCATTCTAAAAGTGATCAGACTGATGTTACTTCCTGCATCATATAATGTGGGAACAGAAACACCTCCACTATCCACAAACCCAGTCATCAAAAATGCACCTTTCTTTGTCAAATGGTTACTCATAACATCCATTGTAGAAGTATAAGGACTGCTAAATATAGGGTGCAAAATTGAATGGTGGTGCTTACCACAAATGTCTCCCTTTACCTTTACTCTACAAGGCATTTGCTTATCACAATCCCTAGATAGGTGCCCTCTTTTGAGACATGCAAAACAAATTCTATTTTGCTTTACAAAATCCATTTGATTTTCAGCTGTCCATCGCTTAAATGTCATACAATCCTGTAAGTGATGAGATTCACTATCATGAACAAGACAATACTTCTCCTTCTGATCACCATTAACTTTTGATGTGTAATTCCTACTGCAATATCTTCCATCTGTTACTTGAGCTATATTAGTTAAACACTCTGACATCTGGTTTTGTAGTTTCTCTTGTCCCACAGCTAACAGTTTTATGACTTCTAATAAGTCATTTTCTTTTGTGTTTGATACGTCAGTGGTATGCACCGTTACCTTTGATGCACCAAGTCTTGACTCATCTTGTAAGTATTCTAAAGTTTTTCGATGCTCTGTTAAGAATGCAACCAACTCTTTAAACTTGTCAGTCTTCACTTGTTGTACTTTACTAGCCCATTCCTTTTTCAACATAGAGGGTAACAATTTTTCTACTTGAGTCAGGACAGTAACATTCTCCAACTCCTTTGTTAGGTTCAAGTTGCTTACATCTAACCATACCTTTTCTACAGTATTGATTAGCTTGATTAACCGTTTATCATCACCTTCACTTATTGGCTTATATGACCTAATGTCTCCCAAGATTGAATCAATTAACTTTCCTTCATGACCATATGTTTCATTCAATCTCTCCCACATTCTTTTGTAATCATTTAAATCTTCTACAAGTCTCCTGGGTTCCCCCTCTAGTGACATTCTGAGTACATAGGGATCCTCACCATGTTGTGATTCAACCAGTCTTGTATAATCCCTAATAAACGAGGGAAATGACCTTACAGATCCACCAAATTTAGGAGGCTCAATTTTTTTCATGGCAAGTACAGCCTTAGGTTTTTCTTTTAATGTCTCAAGAAGAGTGCACTTTATAGTTTCCAATTCCATGATATAGTCTTCATACTCTTGGCAAGATGAACTACCATCTAAAAGGTCAATAATTTTCTCATTCACCACATCCACTACTTTGAAAGAATCACAAACTTCACTATACAATACTTGTAGGGTTGCTGTGGAGTTTCCTCTCTTGTGTGCATCCTTGAAGAGTCCCACCTTCCTGGTGAATCTCCTCTTGGCATTAGCACGTTCCCTTTTCAAGTCATCCATGGCTGCTCTGCGAATTTTGCTGAATTGTAGTGTAGGATAATGACTATGATTGGGCTGACTTGCTGTATCTTGATTTATTGATTGATTCAGCCTGCAAATTTAATGTCAACATAAACACAGCATACCTCAATATCATGTAACTCCCTTCAATATCTTGTAACTTCACCCAGTAAACAGAAGAATAAACATAAGATGAACACATATCCCATTCTATTGTTCACTATTGCAATGACACACGATACATATAAAATAGTACTCACAAAATGACCGCCCATCATCAGCCAAGGCAGACTTCACCACATGTCTGATTACAGCATTACCCCAACTATGCTGCAAAGTTACACTTAATCAAATCCTCCTATCAGCACCGCATTTAATATAACACCAACCAATATGCACAATCACCGGCATAACATAAGTCAAACAAATCAGAGAAATAATGTTATCACAAAACTCACCTCAGTCAAACAACCGCCACTCACCCCTGACAGGCACCAACTGTACCTCTGCCTACCTTACCCCTACAACCTGAGTGCGGTATAATATATATCCGTGTTACATACACAGACCCTAAAAGAAAACTTCCTCTTGACAAACAAATACACATTACTAACCAATACCAAACTTGTTAATAAGTAAGAAAACAATATATGTATCTCAATAATAATTACAATTCTTGTCATATATGCCAATAACAATTATACAGTAACTGGAATACAACCCGTGTCTACACCTCTTTCCAACCAATGACAGCGACACACACTGCCCGCTCCACATTCAAAGGTGCCAACAATGACATTATAATTCTAATATGATGAGAATCATATTACAGTAATAAATTCATATTTGTGGTCAACATTATATTATTTATTTAGTTCCTTTTTCCATATAATAGATTTTACTCTTATTTCGTTTCGCATTCCTTCATACCCCATATATGATATTCATATAATGTATATAGGTAATAATTTGGGGTCTAATTCAAAGTTAAGAGAGCTTAATTGGTTTATTTTTGTACAACATACATAGATAACATTTATGTTATTAACACAGTTTACATACATATATATATATATATATATATATATATATATATATATATATATATATATATATATATATATATATATATATACATTATTTATTTATTCATCCATCCTTTGTTCGTCTGCTGGTCGTCCTCTTGGGTATACCATCCTTTCTTGCCAGGGAACTGCGCCTGCCTCTGAAGCGTAGTACAAAGCCAGGTAGTCTCGGACGCCCTTTGCTTCTCTCGTTGCATTGTGTCCCCGTCGACTTTGTAGGTGTCTCATCAGATGTGGTAAGGTCCTCCACGATCCCTCAATGATGGTATGGTCAGCAGCTTCGCGGTCGACCTCATGGAGATGACGTGTTGAGTATCGTTCCAATATCAGGTTGTGCATCACACACGCACACATGGTGACACTCTTGATAACTGCAGGCCGTTGTAGCATGCTAGTGGCGAAGACTCTAAATCGTGCCTGCAGGAGTCCGAACGCATTTTCCACCACACGACGGGCGCGAGACAGCCTGTAGTTGTAGATTTTTTCTTCGTATACCTGGGACTGATGTGAGTAAGGTTTCAGAAGCCAGGTCTTGAGGGCGAAGGCATCATCGGCAACAATGTGGAATGGGATTGGCGTGTCGTCATTCGGCAGGAAGCTGTCCTCTGGGAATCCTACTCGTTTCTCCGCGATGGCATCGTGGAGGGTGCACTTGAACCACGTTCCTCCATCTCCAGCACTTCCTTCAGCACCTACGTCGACGTACAGAAACTTGTAGCTTGCATCTGCGAGGGCCATGAGGACGAGGCTGTGGAACTTCTTGTAATTGAAGAACAGTGATCCTGCATGCGAGGGCTTCTGCAGTCGAACATGCTTGCCATCCAGAGCACCTCCACACTTGTGATAGTTCCACCTCTTTGAGTATCCTTCGGCAACTTGATTCCATTCTTCTGGGGTTCTTGGGCACTTGAGCACCTCAGGTTTGTAGATGTCAATGATGGCCTGGCAGACTTTAGGTACGAATCTACAGATGGCGGTTTTGGAGACCCTGAAGCTGTATTGCAGACTCGTATATGAATCGCCGGATGCCAGGTGTCGGAGGGTGACAGCCAACTTCAACCCCACTGACAGGGCTCTCTCATTCTGGTGTGTTTTGGCGAGGATTGAGTAAGCTGGTCCACCATCTCTCCGAAAAGTTCAGGTTCGATGCGGAGGAAGTTCTTGTAGCCCTTGGTGTCTTCTCGGTGGAGCTCCTGCAGTAGGTGGTGATAATCGCCATGCGTCGCTCGTCTCGTAAGCCATTCACGGCACCATATTCTTCTGGGTCTTCTTGCTGGTGGCTGGGGTGGCACGGGAGGTTGCTGTAGCCGTCTTCTTCTTTTGCAGCAGCAATGCAGCAGCCACCATCAGGATTCCTGCCATCAATACTTGTGCCTCTTGTCTGTAGTTTTCTTCTTCATGTTGCCTGCTTGCCAGTCTAGCTTTGAGTGACTTGCTCATCATTGCGCAACCTATTATATACCCCTTGGGAGGCGCTGCAAATATTGGACGCATCCTCACAACACCCCGTGACATAACGTGACAGTACATCGGCAACAAGCGCGTACGTAATTATTATAATTCATGTGCGACCCTCAAAACGGGTCGTCGGGTTCGGCCACACATGGTGTGCACGTCGTGCTCACCTCGTGTCACGTCTCGCAACACCTCGTGTCCACGTCGTGCTCACCTCGTGTCACGTGTCGCAACACCTCGTGCCCAGATCGGGCTCACCTCGTGCCACATCGCCACACCCTTGCGCGCAATGTACCCGACGTCTACCCGACGTCTCTGTTTCCGTACTGTTCCTACTCGCGGTGTGGCGCGCACTCACCTCGTGCCACGTCGTGCCCAAAAAGTGCGTGTGTGGCAACCCACCTTTTAGCTTATGTACATGTAGCATCTCTGCCCCTCGCCGGCCATGGCTTTAAAACTGATTTTCTCCAGTCACGTAATATATCAGACAGTGACGGATTACATCCTAAATGTTTTTGAAACCTATTTAGAGAATTCAGCTCCTGAGGTCCGCCAGATCCCGCCTCCTCGTTGGTTTGTGGCGTACTGCAGAAATGGGCGTGGGAACTTAATTCATG
The DNA here is from genome assembly GCF_017591435.1 of Portunus trituberculatus. Lineage (NCBI taxonomy): Eukaryota > Metazoa > Arthropoda > Malacostraca > Decapoda > Portunidae > Portunus > Portunus trituberculatus. Next base: position 50,622 of record NC_059256.1, on the reverse strand, counting down.
CCTCCCGGTATCTTCCCAAAGAAATCGGCACTATTCCTGAGGGAAACCTCAAGAAATATGGTAAAGGGGTGCTACTCATCCCACCTTTAATTATAGTAAAGGTTGTGTTTATAGTCAAGACCTTTATGAATTTCCAGAGGAGGAAATACTAGCAATGTGTCCTACCTCTGTGCAAAAGGTGACTAAGATGAGGAACTCCTCCAACATGGTCCTTCTCACCTTTTTTGGCTCCACCCTCCCTGACCGTGTTAATATCGGACCTATTAATCTCGTGTAAGCTCGTGTAAGGAAGCTTCCCGATGTGGTAATTGCTCTGCACTCGACTCACATTCAGAGGAGCATAACCCTAAGTAGCGCCCGCCGTGAACTCCTGTACCGCCAGAAGGACGGTACTGGTGCGACATCTTATGCTGCATTGGCTGCTCGCTCTTCTGCTGAGTTGGCTGGTCCGAAGACGACAATTCCTGCTACCTCTCGCTCTGTTGGGGCGGGTGGTCCTGTTCATTTGGCCAATAAGTTTGCCCTATTGTCCGATGACTCGGTTGAGTCAACTCTTAGAAGTGACGAGACAAATACGGACTTGACCAAAGTCACCCATGTAGTGGATGTCCATTTGCCACCTGTATCGCCTAAGCCTTTGAAGGGCCTGATCAAACGGCACCGCGGCTCCGCGGAGTCGATAGATTTAGCTCAGCCTAAACAGTCTAAAGTTTCTCCTGGTGTACGTGATCGTGAGTCCTCGAGGAACCGTTCTGCAATGGTAGTTCCAGTAGTTTCTGTCCAGCCTCCTGTGACGCCCTCCGTCTCAGATCGGGCTTCTTGTGATGAGGACGGTCTGACCATGGAGACGTCCGATGATATTGTCACAGCCGTCCCTCGTGGACCCACTGTATCGGAAAGTGCAGTCCAGCCTGATCTTCGTCCTTCAAGGACTGGTAAAAGTGATGATAGTTCGCATCACCTACCGATAAGCCGAAAGGCTGCGGTCCAACGACCCGGCACATCTCAACCCCGGTGTCTTCTCGTCGTTTGATTATTTCTAGTCAGGTCAGTCACGGGCAGCCTCAAAAGGCTCGCTCGTCCACTGCACCCAAATAGTCGTCTTCAAGCTTCTACAGTGGAACGGTAGAGACCTTCGCGCCTCGTGGGTGGAACTCCGAGCTTTACTGTCGGAGTTCTCTCCAGACTGTGTAGCTCTACAAGAGACTATGATAGGTGATAGTACTTATTCTAGTCCTCCTGGCTATCGTGCCTTTTTTAACACTCCTTTCCCTGACCAGGGCCACCACGGTGGCACAGCTATTCTAGTCCGTCAGGATATACCTTTTATCCCGGTACAACTTAACTCTCACCTTCAGGTGGTTGCTGTTAAGGTCTTTATGGGACGACTGTACACCATCTGCAGTTTATATCCCTCCTCGGCTTCCTGTCTCCAGGGGTGAGCTTGACGGCCTGGTGCGTCAGCTGACTCCGCCTTTTCTTTTGTTGGGAGATTTTAACGGCCTCACCCATTGTGGGATGAAGGTGCTAGTAATCCTCGTGGGGTTTTAATCGGTTCTTTTATTGAGGATGAAGGATTGGAGATTTTAAATTCTGGGGATGTTACACATTTCCACACTCCTACTGGGACTTTTACAGCTATCGATCTTTCTCTTTGTAAATCTAATTCTTTCCTTGATTTTAATTGGCGAGTCCTACCGGATTTACACGGTAGTGACCACTTTCCGATTTTATTGGAATCTGTGAAATCTGAGCCATAGTCCCGAACCCCACGCTGGGTTTTAGACAAGGCAGATTGGCATCGATTTACAGACCTTAGCTCTTTTATCCGTCCGCTGGCTGACTTTTCTACTTCTGCTGAGGCTGTTGATTATTTTACCGATTTTTTAATTTCTTTAGCGCTTCAGACAATCCCTAGGACGTCAGGTCGCTTTACTAAGCGTCCCGTTCCTTGGTGGAACGCAGCATGCACTGCAGCGGTAAAAGAGAAACGGGCAGCTTTCTCTCGTCTCCGGCGACATCGTGGGGACCCGCAGTGCCTGGAAGCTTTCGGCGCTGCCAAGCTCGGGCCCGCCGCGTTTTGAAAGAGGCACAAAGAGCCTCTTGGAAAGCCTATGTCTCTTCCATAAACGTCCGCACCCTCTTACGGATGTCTTCAACAAAGTCCGCCGAATTGCTGTGAAGTATTCTGCTCCTTCCCCACCAATTTTGTTTTCTGCTGGGCGAACGGTGGCAGACCCTAGGAATGTCGCCGACCTTTTCGCGGAGCACTTTGCCAGTGTTTCCCAGAGGCATCCTGCAGCTCCGGGCGCACGTCACCGCCAGAGAATGGAATCTCTTGGCATAAACTTTTCTTTCGCTGGAGGGGAGTCTTATAATGTCCCTTTCTCTGCTTCCGAGTTGCGGACCGCTTTGTCCCAGTGTCACGACTTGCGGACTCTTCTCCTGGGCCAGATGATATACCTTATGCCTTCCTGCGCCACATGTCTGACACTGCTTTTAACTTTCTTTTAAATCTTTATAATATGATTTGGCATACCTGTGACTTTCCATCTTCTTGGGCTGTGGCAGTGGTTCTCCCATTTCCGAAGCCTGGGAAAGATAATCTCCAGGCTATGAACTACCGTCCTATATCTTTAACATCCTGTATTTGCAAAGTGTTAGAAAAGATGGTAAATATAAGACTCTTGTGGTATTTGGAGAGGGGGAAGTACTTGTCACCGGTACAGTACGGCTTCCGAAAGATGAGGTCTACTACTGATGCTCTTTTATCCCTAGAGTCTTCCTTTTGTGAGGCCTTCGCTAATCACCACCATCAAGTAACAGTCTTTTTTTGACCAGGAGAAGGCCTACGACACGGCTTGGTGTAATGGCATTTTACAGTCTTTGTTTAATTTCTGCCTTCGTGGCCACCTTCCTATTTTTATCCAGCAGTTTTATCCAGACGTTTTTTACGGGTTCGAGTTGGGAGTGTTCTCTCCGATGCTAAAGCTTTAAATGACGGTGTCCCACAGCGAAGTATTCTTAGTGTTGCGCTATTCGCAGTTGCAATAAATGGTGTTATAGATACTCTACCGGATGGCGTTCACAGTTCTTTATATGTGGACGACTTGTGCATCTCTTTTGCTGCTGCTAGGATGTCACTGATTGAGCGCAAGCTCCAACTGGCGATCAATAGGGTGTCCAGTTGGGCCAACATGAACGGTTATCGATTCTCCACCTCCAAGACCGTAGCCATGCATTTTTGTCGCAACCGTGGTGTCCATCCAGACCCTGATTTATACTTCGCCAATAGATGCCTCTCATGCGTGGAGGCGACTCGATATCTTGGCCTTTTATTTGACAACCGTCTCACCTGGGTTCCCCATTTCCGCTCTCTTAAGGCGTCTTGTCGGCAGGCACTATCCCTTCTTCGGGTTTTAAGTCATACCTCTTGAGGTGCGGGACACGTTGCTGCTGCTTCACCGTACATTTCCAAAGCTGGAATACGGCTGTGAGATCTACTCATCCGCAACAGATGCACGACTACGCACGCTTGACCCCTTGCATCATGCTGGGGTCCGCTTGGCTACGGGTGCATTTCGGACATCTCCAATACCGAGCCTTCTAGTGGATGCTGGTTTCTGGCTGCTTGACCTCCGGCGCCAATCTTCGATGCTCCGGTGTTGGTTTCGCTCCCACCGTCTTCCTGATTTTGTCCCCTGTGTGTCAATGTTGCGAGACTCGCGCTCGCAGGCGTATGTCACTCGACCGAGTCTCCCTAAACCTTTTGGCCTACATATTGCAAATCTCATGGCGGAGTTATCTATCGACCCCACTCCTGTGTATTCTTTCCGGCTCTTACGAGTTGGTTATTGGCAGCTTCCTGTTACCTCAATATGCCCTCCTGCCATGGATGGCAAGAAGGATTTCCTGCCAGCTCTGCCCCACACACGGTTTTTAGAATACTTTTGTATCCATTCTAATGACATCCCTGTTTTTACTGATGGTTCCAAATCCGACGCAGGAGTTGGGTTTTCTGTGGTTTTCCCCTCTTTTTGTCGGTCTGGCAGCCTTCCTTCGGTAGCCTCCGTCTTTACTGAGGAGCTGTCTGCCATAGTTATAGCTTTACATATTATTTTTACTCTCCCGGTTTCGTCTTTTACAATTTTTAGTGACTCGCAGTGCTCTTACTGCTCTCTCCTCTTTTGGTTTATCTACTTACCAAAAAAGGATATCGTGTTGGGTTCTCTTGGGTCCCTGGTCATGTAGGTGTTCCAGGGAATGAACACGCAGATCGCCTAGCTAAAGAGGCAGCAAGTCGTGCTCCATCTCCTGCCTCTGTTCCGTTTCGAGATCTTATTCGTAAGATGGTCGCAGCAATATGGCAGAGGAGATGGCTAACGGGGGGTCGCAATCTCGAAAATGGGAGAGATCACTACTTCCACTCTCCCTCAGTGGTCATACTCCCATGTCCGGGATCGTCGTGCACATACTTTATTGGCGCGATTACGTATAGGTGACACGTACCTTACAAATAGGTACCTGCTGACCAGGGACCCTCAACCTTACTGTGAAGTCTGCCTGGTGCCACACACAGTACGGCACCTACTTGTGGAGTGCCCTAGTTTACTAGACCTGCGACACCGCTACCTATACCGCTGTCGCTGTAGAGATAGCGATGTCTATCACCTCTCTCAGGTCCTTGGACCAGCGTGTCTGGCCCTAAGCCATGATTTATTCGTTTTTTGGGGAGAGGCTGGCCTTCTCCCTTATTTGTGAATTTTAGAATTTTATTTATGTATTGATATTTTATTCGATTTTATTGTACTTTTAGTGTTTTAGCAACTTTTAATTGTATTGGTTTTATTGTTTTTAGTTTATAAAAATTACTTTTTTTTATTTTTTTGTTTTTAAACATTTTTTTGTATATTTTGAAATTTTGATAGCGGCGCCAAATGACCCTGGCTTTTGCGGCGCCTACATCAATATCCATCCATCCATCTCCCAAAGTTGTGAATATTATCCTATTTTATTATATGTATTTTAATGTTCTATTTAGTTTTATTGTATTTTTTGTGTTTTGAGGTATTATATTGGTTTTAACTGCATGTACTTAATATATATTTTATTGTCTAAAAATTTTTATATTGTTTTAGTGGCGCCATATGACCACAGACGTTGCGGCGCCTCAAAATAAAATCCAAATCCAATCCAATCCGCTACCTCTACCGCGGTAGGGATAGCGGTGTCTACTATCTCTCAAAGGTCCTTGGACCATGACGTTTTTAGCTTTCTGGGAGAAGCGGGCCTCCTCCCCAATTTGTAAATCTTATTTCTTATTATGTATTTTAATGTTTTATTTAATTTTATTGTAGTTTTAGTTTTTAGTTAACTTTAGTTTTATTCTTTTAACTACTTTTAGTTTGTTTGTTTTTAAAACTATAGTTGCGGCGCCATATGACCCCAGCTGTTGCGGCGCCTAAGGTAAATCCATCCATCCATCCATCGCAACCTCGAAAATGGGAGAGATCACTACTTCCACACTCTCTCTGTGGACATGACACCCATGTCCGGGATCGCCGTGCACAGACGTTATTGGCGCGAATTCGTATAGGTCACACGTACCTTACACAAAGGTATCTCCTGACCAGGGACCTTCAACCTTTCTGTGATGACTGCCTGGTGCCGTTTACGGTGCGGCACCTACTAGTGGAGTGCCCAAGTTTGACTGATTTAAGACACCGCTACCTCTACCGCTGTCGCAGTAGAGATAGGGGTGTGTATTATCTCTCAAAGCTCCTTGGACCAGAGTGCCTGGCCCAAGAACATGACGTTTTTAATATTTTGTGGGAAGAAGCTGGCCTTCTCCCAAAGTTGTGGATATTATTTTATTTCATATGTATTTTTTTTTAGTTTTATTGTATTTTTTATTTTTTAGCTATTGTATTGGTTTTGACTGCTTTTAGTTTTTATGAACAATTTTGTCTTCTTACATTATTGTAGAGGCTCCAAACGACCAGAGATGTTGCGGCGCCTTATAATAAAATCCATCCATCCATCCAGTCTACTTCTGATAGTTTAGTTGTAAATTTTGTACAGTTTTCTTGGTTCCTTAGTCTGAAGGTTATTTTGTGGTTCTCCAAAAGCTTGTTTAGGGATGGGAGGTTTAGATACACTGGAAGATGATCACTCAGAGGAAAGAGAAGAATACCTAGAGAGGAAGGAACTGTGAAATTTGTTCATATGTGATCTAAGAGGAAAGGAGATGCAGTTGAGTTATTATCAGGAAATCGTGTCGGTCGGGATATGAGGGGAAAATAATTGTATGATTGCATCATGCTCAGAAAATTATTTGTTGGTACATGGTCATCGTGTTCGAGCAAGTTAATGTTAAAATCTCCAGCAAAAATGGTTTTATTATTTGTAAAAATGTTCTGAGTAGATTATCCATAAAGACATTGAATTCATAAATTTGGTGGTGTTTACTATGTAGGCAGTACAGGGAGGAAATTATATAGTTACTGTTACCAATTGTGACTTTAACAGTACAAAGTTCAACATTGTCTGTACTCATACAGTATTCACATTGTAGGAAGCTGGGTAGAATGTCCTTGACATAAATAGCGACTCCACCATAGCCATCAGCCATCAGGTCTGTGTGTATGGTAAGATTTGTAGCCATCAATTTCATTTAGATGTGTTGTACTTGGTTTAAGCTATGTTTCACTAAAGTACAAAATGTCAGGAATCTTAGGAAGTGATTTAAGAAGAGAAATTAGATTATCATAACTTTTGCTCAGAGTGTGTTCACATGGAATATACTTGATAAGTAATCAAAATTGTTTTTAGGAAGCGTTAATTTGTAGGAGTTGATGTTATGATATTTACAAATATTATCTATATCTATTGAATCTAACATGGAATTGACAAGTTCAAGATCGATACTGTCAATATTGTTCAGTACTTAATTGTCAAAGAGAGAGTTATAAAGATTTGTTTCAGGGAGAGCCATAGCCAGATATGAAGTAAAAGAGACTCTTAGATACAAGAAGCTTACAAGAGGAAAGAAGAGAAAGTTGGAGTGACTATGTTGAGATGAGAGTGTAAGGAAAAGGTAAAATAAGAAAGAGAAATAGAAGATGGGAGGATTGGTAGATGGGAGGATTGGTAGCGTGATATGGGAGCTAACTTTTTACAGTTGAATAGTTAAGAAACATTTGAAAAAAAATTATTATCCCTTTACAATTAGTTTAACAAAAAATTTCATAATTGTAGAAGTAGGGAGCCCATATGAAGCAAAGCATATGAGTTGCAAAACTTTTACTCTTATTAAGAAAAATCAATCTCTACATAAACAACATGAGCCTCATCTGGTGCCCCTAGTATTGTTATATCAAGTAAGTATCCATAGTGGGTTCAGGGGGCCACAGCCCCCATGATAAATTTGGTTAGGTTAGGCCCAGTTAGGTTTAAGAAAAATCAAATAAATAAATAAAACACAAGAAAACTGTTGTGATTAGTTCAAAATATCTAAATGAATATAAAATTTCAATAGCAGGTGTTTGGATTTCAATAGCAGGTGTTTGGATTTTTATCTTGGTAGCAAGAAGGTTGAGAGACGTGCTGTTAGGATCACTGTCTGGTGATAAGTGGGCTATTCAACCTGCAGATATGGCTAACGATTTTGTTATTGCATTTTCAGGTGTCTTTTACAAATTCTTATTATAATTTTTCGTGCTAATAGGTTTAGCGTGTTTAAGATTCAGAATACACTTTTAAATTCCGGAATTTTAGCAATTTTGTATTTAAAGTTAAGTGTTCCATGCTCTTAGCAATCTACACTGATCACCCTTACTGGATAGATTTGCGTTTCCTGACCTTTTCCGCCCATATCGTCCACTGTTATTATGTCTAAGCACTCCACCACCCATTACTAATGTCCTGTTATTAAAAGGATAGAAGACAGTGAAATGTGTGCATCAGTTCCCAGCACCCCAAGGGGATGCTAGTACCCCTATAATGAGTCTTGTTTTCCTTATACTTCCCACCCGGACGAATTCGTCCGGTAATTTATAACAGGACTCTATGGGCAATACACTGCATATATGATCTTGTTTCCCAAGCCGACGAATTCGTCTGGTATTTGTGCATCCCGCCACACGTGACTCCGCCCACTTTCTATTGTTTACAGCTCAGTATGCGCCTGACAATTGAGGGAGGTGGACGTGCCTGATTTTGCTGCAGGCAATATATGATCTTGTTTCCCAAGCCGACGAATTCGTCTGGTATTACCACCGTTTGATCTTTCACATGATTGACATGGTGATTGTCAACAGCTGGCTTCTCTATAGAAGGGATGCTCTCCACCTCAAGCTACCAAAGTCAGAGGTAATTCCTCTGGCATTTTTCAAAATAAAAGTAGCATTTTCCCTGATAAAGGGAGGCAAAGAATTAAATCGCAAAAGAGGAAGACCATCTCTTTCAGATGCTACTGATGCAGGACCCAAAGTGAAAAAAGCTGGTAGGCCTCAAGCATTGCCTGATCATCCTATCAGATATGACAGTGTTGGCCACTGGCCTGCTGTAGAGGAACAAAGAAGGATGTGTAAGAGGAAAGGATGCAGTGGAAAAACAAATATCACATGCTCTAAATGCAAAGTAAACCTTTGCCTGAATGGAAAGCAAAACTGTTTTGTACAATTTCATACTCGTTAGATAATGCCTGTATTAGGCGATAAAGGGAAATGGAACTATTATTTTTTTTCATAATAAGAATATCCATTAATTTTTTCAGGGAATTTCTAGTTCAGTTCTAGTCAAAGAAGTGAAAATGTTATTTTTTTACAATGAATTTCTAGTTCAGTTCTAGTCAAGGAATTGAAAATGTTATTTTTTTACTATATCAGTATTTGATGCAAAATGACATCAAAACTGCTTTATATATACATTGTAACCACTATTTAACAAAAATAAACACTTAATCAAGTCAAAGACGACTTTACCTTGAATGTAGAAATACTTGTTTTCTACCCATTATTCACTGTGCCCATATGGACGAATTAGTCCTCTAATTCTGTATCATTTAATATATGTAATATGATGAAAAATTCAAAATGATTAGATATTATTGATGGAAACAAATGCAAAGAACAGCAACATTATTTTTTTCTCAAAAAAAGGAAAACTTGGGAAGTATAGTTAATTAACGAAGTTGATATAGTCTTAATGTAATAATGTATGGAAGCGGGAACATAAAATTTACTATTAAACTCTGAAAGGCAGTTCAAATATAGAAACGGTTTAATGGTAAGCGTGGGTAGAGGCAGGACATGCTGGACACCGCGTGGCACCCCTGAGCGGCGGGATAAAACTGGTAGATAAATGCTATTTATGCACTTCCAATGAAAGAAAAACAATAAAAATAAGTACTCACGACTTGAAAGCATCCATAATGGTCCTTTGGGAGAAGATGAAAGTACAGTGCAGGCTGAATATATGGGATCTGGAAATGAGATCACGAGAGGGTAGTGGTTCACTCGGTAACAAGAGAACCACTGATCAGCCCCAAGCTCCTTGCTCGTCTGCTGAAATGCGTTGTGCGTCTGGCAGGGATTCCTCTTCTGGATAGGGAGGGAGGGGGAGGGGTAGACGATTATTCAAGGGGAATAAATCTGTGTGATAAAATGCTGTTTATTCACTTTCATTGAAAGAAAAACAAGAATGAAATAAGTGCTCACGAATTGAAATCATCCGTAACAATTCTTTGGGGGAAAATAAAGTACAGTACAGTCTGCATATATACAGCCGATTTCTTAAACAGTGTAATCCTGGGATACCATGTAGAAAGTTAGGTGGACACACAGAATCCGATTTCTTAAAAGCATCTGACGCGGTTCTGTGCCTGGCTAGGATCCCACAATATTGGAACATTCGGGTGTTGACCCAGCACACAACGTCGGGCAAGGATACCCACCCGAAAGAGAAAGACGAAATGTAAGAAATGTATTCATGATGTATAAAATCGCTTCAGAATAAACAATATATATGTTATTTTTCTAATTTTGTTAGTATTTCTCTATTCTTTCAAAGCAGTAACCCTATAATCACTAGTAAAATGTTTTAAGACAACATGCATGGTCGCCCTGGGATTGCGGCGCGACACAAGCAAAACAAACTTCATCTGCTGAGCTGCACCAAGCTGGGAATTACTTCGTAATAATGGTACGTATAATATATAAATATATGTAAAATAGTCAAAATAAGGAGCATCATGCAAGGAGTGTCCGAATGTTGCAGCATGGTTAGAAGTGAAACCATCAAACCCACCTGCCACTCTCAAGAAACAAAAGTTACTACGACGCCTCATCATAGTACTACAATTAATTCCAGTTATTTATTTTGCACTTTCGGCCCTTTTACAAAAGGTTTTAAGCTCACACGTCCCTCTACTATCAGCAGTAGGTATGACAGGTTGATTGTAAACACCACAACCCCGCTGATTAGTAGGTTAGCTTGATATGCCGTGGAGGGAGGAGAGGGATTCATCCCCGGTTAAAATTAGGTTATTTTTGTTTAATATAACAGTGGAAAAGCATAACAGATAAACATATATACATGAGAGAGAGGAGCGATGTAAACGCTGTTAAAAGTGAAAGAGCTGTGAAGAAGGACCGGGAAACAAGGTGAATGGGAGGGACGTGGATAATATTAGGTGGAGTTGCGCTTTTTCTATTACCAATATAATATTCTGAAACATATTTTGTCTTGAAGTAGGCACGATTAGGTCAGGTTAGGTCAAAGCAAGGTAAGTTAGGTTAGCTTACGTCAAGATGAGGTTTATAGATTTACCATTACCACATGATAGTCTAATTTACTATTATTATAATCATTTGTTGTTAGGTTAAGGTAATTGTCATTTATTACATATTATTATTATTATTATTATTATTATTATTATTATCATCATTAGTATAATTGCCTGTACATGAAGCACATACTTAATGCATTACTTTGTTTTAAATACAGTTAAGTGTATATGTAATCATGTATTACCTATTTCAGGCCTTAGAACTTTTCTGTGGCATTGTTAATCTCCTACAAGAACTTGACTATGAGGAAATAGAAGAAATTCGGCGCTTGAGATTACCACGTACAGTACTACGGGATCGCAGTGACCCAATGGTATACCTCACGGAAGAGGAATTCATCCAAAGGTAATTATCCCATTCGTGGTAGTTATATGTTTCTATCTATTTATAATTATATATTGGCATCTTTTTTTGTGGAACATTTCTGAAAGATTAAAAATTTCAACAGGTATCGACTATCAAAGGATTAGTGATGTGACATCAAGCAGAAACTAAAACTAGTGTCTTCACAGCTACAGCAACGTGCACTGAGAAATTTCAGAAATATGATATCAGAACTGGAAAATGAAGGTAAACAATGTGATCAGTTTAACAGTGGTCGCTATACTGAACAGGTACAATACCTCGCCTCAGATTTTGACGGGTTTTCAAGATAGAGCAGCAATGGAACCTGTTGCAACATATATGTATCATACACAGTCTTACCCTTCCTACCCATATTCTTACCTAATACTTATAGGGAGAACTCTACCAGTTTGTGCTATTTCACAATAGTTTATGATCTTTTATTGATAAACTTTCCATCTCTGTTCTTTCAATGTATATTTGTGTGTATAATTTCTAAGTGGAAGATGACATATACAGAGAAATGTACACCTCAATGGGCAATGTAATGTTTTTATGTTTGGTTGTGTTGTGGAGATACAATTAAAATGTACAAGTATAAAATAAAATAACAATACTACACTTCAAGTTATTCTTTATTTTTATTTTCTTCAGTGGTACCTTATGGTAGTGGTTGGTGTATACCAGCTACCCTTTCAAGGGCTGCAGCAATTCTCTCTGCAGCAGATGCCATTCTGTCTGCCGCCGACCCAATTTTATCGGCAGCAGAAGCTACGCTGTCCAGCGTTGTCGCCACTTTTGCAGCAAGGGCCTCAAATGTTGAGGCCAGTTCATCACGAAAGTGTTTCTGCTGCTTGGCACACCTGCCATAAGCAGCAGATTTGCTTTCTGCTGCCTTCCTCTTTCGTCCTGTGAAGGACTGGTTTTGGGTGGCAGCTGTGGCACTACTGCTGCGAGCAGAGCAGGTGCCTTTTTTTAGTACAGGATGAGCGGAGGTTCTAGCACCTGGGAGGTCCACATCATCTTCCGCATCTATAAGTTCTGCAAAATAGATAAAACATATAAGTTACACATCTTGAAATATTTTCACTAATCCCCACTTCACCCCATGCTCTATTCATACATACATCTTGTGGGGTATACATACATTCATACATTCATATACATTCATACATACATCCTCTCACTCTTGCCATCTTGAACTCTCTCACATTACCTTATCTAACTGACCAGTCTCAGGCAAAATTTTAATTACTTGTATATTTTGCCTATCTCTTGTATGAAGTGTCCAGGCTTGACATTCATATAGAACAATCTTTTAAAAGCAGGACTGTATGGAATGTTGATTAGCTGTGATAATGGGCATACAGTCAGTTATTCATATTTTAAGTAATAGCAATTAACAATACTTTCTTCTCATTGGTTATTGAAAGTACAATTTATTGGTTAAGCTTTTTCAGTTATAACACCCATCGGGCTAAATAAGTGGATACTAAAATGTAGGATTTTATGGAAGAAGTGTTATGATGGCTTGAATGCCTTGAGAACATAACAAATTGATAAATTTCCTCGAAGGCAGTTAGTACTGAAGGCATTCAAGCCATCATAACACTTCTTCCATAAAATCCTACATTTTAGTATCCACTTATTTAGCCTGATGGGTGTTATAACTGAGAAAGCTTAACCAATAAATTGTACTTTCAATAACCAATGAGAAGAAAGTATTGTTAATTGCTATTACTTAAAATATGAATAACTGACATACCACAGTCCTCACTCCTGATGATAAGTGGACTGCCAGGGTTGTCCAAGACCAGATCTTGTGCTGGCTGCTGTCCTGCAGCTTCAGGTGTGTCAGCTGTAAACACAAAATTATATATTTATATTATATTATGATATATTAAGTAAAAGTTTGTTTTACATATTCCACATGCATGGGAAGCCAGTTCTGCGGCTCAATGTACCTCTGTGATGAACAATTGCACGTTCTTGCTAGCAATTATATTTACTTGAAAAACATTGAAACTACACATCTGGTTAGGTTAGGTAAGGTTAACAAAAATGTGTAATTGTTCATCGTCGTGGTATTGGGGCAGGAGTGTCGGTTGTGGGGCTGGTGTGACAAGGGTGTGGGACCATAATGACTTGAAAGCCATGCATGCACTCCTGTTTTTTTTTAGTTTTTATTTTAAACATGTTAAAAAGTTCATAAAAATAGGTTTTCAACTCACCACATTCCAGTGCTGTGGAATTGAGTCGGGCCAGTACGCATGCTTCTACAAATTCACTATCAAAGATGTCGTCAGGTACTGGCAGCCTATTATTAAGGATCAGCTGTACAATCAGCGTTACCTCATCAGCTGGTTTTGGTGGGGCTGGTGGTGGCCCACCACCAGTCTGATGGGTTTCCCGGATGTACCTGCTGTGATCCTTCTTCACTCTGTAAAAACACACCCATTAATTAATTATTTTTTACTTTATTTATTTATGTATTTATTTACTTAGTTTTGTTTTGCAGACACTACTACATTCAAAGCTACATGAATAATCTTACATTATGTTAGGTTATATCATTTAAGTTTGTGTTATGTTAAGCTAAGTTTCTTAGGGTTGAACATATTGAACAATGATGTAATGAATTAGTGAATTTAGTGATATGACACAAAGTTATCCTAACCTAACCTATTAATAGTTTGAGGAAGAAAATGCATCTGAGAAAAATGTCTAACAAAATGTGCACTTCCTAATATCTAACTAGTTTTCTTCTCACACAGTTTTCCTGTTTTGTAAAATAATACTGTTTGCTTTGGTCTGGTTTGGGTTTCTTTAGGTTAGGCCATGATTTGGTTAGATTGAGGTTAGGTAAGTTTGTTAAGTTATATTTGGTCACCTCTCAATATTTTTTCTGGTAGATTTACATGTTTTTGACTGATTTATCCTAACAGATTTCGTTGCAAATCTACCTAGTTTTCATGGGAGGAGGGGGTAATACTAGCCACCTTTACCAATAGTAGTAGAAATACAGTAGTAAACTAATTCCTAAATCATAACAATTACATCAAAGCTTCTCATGTTTTCAACCTTAATTTACCAAATGGTGCATGCTTTTCCTCATTTTTATACTTACTTATTCTTTAAGTACTCCCAAGTCTTCTTCAGCTGATGAGTATTCTTGGGCTCCGCCGTGGAGAAACATACATTGAAGTTCTTAGTTATTGTCTCCCACGCGGCTTTTCTCTCCAGTATACTAGTGTAGTTTGAAGGTTTCGTGTGTACCACAGGGTGATCTCTAATTTGTCTCACGAGATACAACTTCTGGGCGTAAGAGAGTGGTGTGCCTTTTAGGTCCCTGGTAGCCATGGTGGTGTTGAGCTGCGAGAAGCGTGTACACTCCAGCATGAACTGTTTGAAAATGGCGCTTTGTTTACATCAGCTGATACACAGGCCTGCCAATCTTCTACGAGGAGGGGTACCAACACTTGCGAATCGTCCGCATTTGTATGGGATGCTAGAGTACGAGTATCGTTGTCTACCTAACAACACACGGGTCGGTGCGCCAGCGTTTAAGAAATCAAAACTTAGGTTTCGGGTGCTACCACACCACAGTGGTGTGCTGACCTACGAAACGAATTTTTAGATGTTTAAGAAAGCGGCCGATAGTTTTAATAGCGAGCTCTCACGAGTGCAACATCCACCCTTCAACTCAGGAAAGCAACTGATCGCTGTGCAGAGTTGCCAGGTCGTGGACTGATATCCCGCGCCATTCCATCCCAAAACCCGCCCAAAACCCGCGACCTCGGTCACAAAAAACAGCCCAAAAGCAGCCCAAAATTAGAATTATCAGTAGTATGATGCTCAAGACGACTGAGACGTATAGCTATATCATAACAGGAAAAAAAATATTTGACAAATTATGTACCTTTATTAACATTAATGCCTACCTAATTATACTTTACATGCTAGAGTATATTAACATACATGCTATATGTTTATTTTCAGTACATTTATACATCAGGCACCTCAACATACTCATGCTCATCAACATTGGTATAGATGTCCTTTGTGAACATTGACAGCATTTCCTGTGTGGGTCGAACTCCTACAACACATGTTGTTTCTATTCATGAATGCACGTACATGTAATGTGTTTTCTAGACTCTTGTGTTGCATCCTGTTCCTAAGTTTATTCTTTATCAAGTTCATTTTGGAAAAAACCCGTTCAACAGAGGCATTGCTAATGGGCAGCGAAAGCATGGACAGAGCAAACTGCCCTACCTCCTTAAAATCCCGCTCCCCTGAGGCGTCCTGGTGGCTGTGAACAGTTAACCAAAACTTTTCGGAGTCGTTTATCACATCTTTTGGCCAGCTGACAGTTGCAAGTCTTTGCCACTGCTCGTCGAGCTTACCAATATCCCCCGAATATTTTGGTAAGAAAGACAGCTCCTGCAGTCTTGGTTTCCTCACTCCGAGAACGGTTTCTGGGGTCAGGGCATCCAAGCTCTGGAGATGGTTAATATTTGATGGAAGCCTTTGCTGCAGCTCCTGAAGAAGCTTCATCAGGAAGTCACGCATACTTTTGTTGACGAAGCGTGCTGTGTGAAAAATATCTATATGTCTGTGACACCATGAATTCAAGGTGAGAGGGCAACTTTCGCATTGCATATGACGTACATAAATGCAATGAATGACATATGCATTTGATGTGTGTCACGTGTGGGTTTAATGCACGAAATCTTGACATAACAGAGTTGTGTGTCCCGCACATAGTGTTGCATCCATCAGTTGCCAAACCATTGCATTTTTTGACGTTCAGTTTGGCATGATTTTCTATGAAGTCAAGTAAAGATGTTGTGACCACCTCAGCTGTGCCCTTTCCAATTCCACCAAACCCAAGAACGAAGTGATAATTCTCTTCTTTGAGTAGCTGGGATAGCGAACAACAACACACAGTTTCTTTTTTGTGGTGATGTCTGTGCTTTCATCAATTATCAATGAGTAATCATTATCACCGATATCACTGCATAGTTCCTTCAGCATAGAGGGTCCCAGTACTTTGTTTATAAGTGCTGTGCACTTCGTTCTATGTAGTGAGATTTCCTTATTTGAAATTTTTCCCACAACTTCAGCCAGGTGATCAATAGTGTTAATGTTTGAATGGCAAGCAATGTGAGCTGCTAATATCAGTTCACAAATTTTCATGCTGTTATTGGCATTTGTTTTCTAATGCCGGATTGAAATAATGTTCTCATGTTTGAAAATGGGGCTGCATTTTTTCTGTGCTTTTCAGTTGAGCTATGACTGACAAGGTCACTGTGATGGGCTCTAACTGTTGTTTTGCAGAACTTGCACGCTGCAACAGAGTCATCACCAGGCACACCAGAAATCCATTCTCTGAGACCATCTTCTTTTTCCCATTCTTTCTTGTATTTCTTGCTGTACTTAGCCCACTTGCCCATTTTCACTGCACGACAGAGAGTAAACTGTTTCTGATAGCCAAGGTGCTGGTTGTGACTGTGTGGTGGTTGAAGAGAGACTGCTGGCTTCATCAGTGTCCAGGTCACGGGGATAGGTCATGCGACGGTGTTAACGAGGTCGTGCCCTCATGATAAATACTGATAATCCCCCTGGGGAGAGGGGAAAGAGGTCACACCCAGGCAGATGGCCAGGCGCGTCAGGTATCGTCACCTGACAACACACCTGGCGTGGCGCTGTGCCTGAGCTTGTGAAAAAACGATATAAAATAATTTTTCCAATATAAAAAGCCCAAAATACCGCGTACTACAATAAAAACAGCCCAAGAAACCGCCAACCCGCGAATACCATTTTCTTCCCGCCAATTCCAATGAAAAATAGCCCAATTGGGCGGGAAAACCGCGGGCGGACCTGGCAACCCTGTCGCTGTGTATTCACTGAGCGAGGCTGTAAATGGGTCGTGCGTCTGGCACCGATTTCTCCTGCGCATGCGCAGAAGGGGGTGACACGATCTTGCAGGGGACCACAATCTGCGTCCTACACCGGTGTGGCAGTAAAAAATGTCCCGGAAGTGTCTTGCTCATCTGCGTATGCGTGGGTGGCCTTTACACTGCCAGACGCACGAGGAGTCAGGACAAGATTTACTAAGCATACTGCGCATGCGTGAGCAACATGTCATACTGCACCATCATGTATAGGGATAAAAACATGTATTTTCCAAATTCTTTCGTCGCATATACAGTCAAATATTATGTTTAAAAATGCAAAGTTGATACGATTTACAAATGATTACCATATAAACAAGTTATGAAATGTCCCAAATACGGTAAAAGATCATAAATAAGAATACACTCGACCAGCAGGATGTCGTCCCCTCGCTCATTCTCTTCTCTCTCTCTCTCTCCGCTGAGCGACGGGAGTGTACTGAATAGCCTTTATACCAAGGGTGCCACAGAAGTAGCTGTGGTGGTTGTACATGATGCAAAAGTGCCCCGTGTTCAAGGGTGGGGATGGTGAATGATGCGAGCCTTGTCAGGTGATGGTGTAAGCCCATGGAATATTTTCAACTCGCCCCTTCTCTTCCTTTTTCAGTGCGTCCGCCTTGGGGTGCACCTGGCATAATCCACCTTGTCCTTCATTTCGATTAGGCTATTAGGATATACATAAATATTCTCTATGCACCGTGTATACATATACATACAGATACGCGCATATACGAGTACACCTTTACGTTGGAGATGTGACGAAATCAAGATCCAGCGGAGCCACCCGCTGGAGGGATCGCCCAATAGGGATCGTGCTGTGCTGGATGGTTGGGTGTCCAGGCTGGGATGCTTTGGGATGGGGGTCTCAGCTCTGTCGTGGACAAACATTCGTATCATGTGGGGCCTTTTTTTTAAAACGACTGGTCCGCATGGGGACGAGGTACCCCGTCCACGGCAGCAAGCGCTCGCTCCCATTGTAGTCCCAATAGGTGGTTTCCCTTGCCCCTGGAGCTATTTTTTTTGTGTAACTTATGTTTTACATATGGTAAAACAAAAAAAAAATTCAGGTTCTCGTGAGGTGGCTGACCTGGCCCACGAGACGTCATCTTCAGGTCTGAAAAGGAATGAGGATTCCCCTCCACAACGGCCTCCCATAGCAGTCTTCTGTTCTGGAATTTTCTTCTGAGGGACGCATTTCTGCTGCATATGACTCCCTTTTGATGGTAAATGTTAATCCATCATTTTCCTATCTTGCCTTGCTCTCACTTCTCAAGGCGTATGGTACGGTTGTTCGCATTCAACTGGTTTATGATAAGGACCTTCCTTCTAACCGCAGCTGTGTGACGTTTATGTGATGTCATGAAGCCTGCTTGGCTTATGAACATGTAGCATATCTGCCCCTTCCCGGCTCTGGCTTTAAAACTGAATTTCTCCAGTCACGTAATATTTCAGACAGTGACATGGATTACATCCCAAATGTTTTTGAAAACTATTTAGAGAATTCAGTTCCAGAAGTCCGCCAGATCCCGCCTCCACGTTGGTTTGTGGCGTACTACAAAAATGGGTGCGGGAATTTCAAACATGCCTCCCGGTACCTGTCGAAAGAGATTAGCACGATTCCTGAGGGAAACCTCAAGAAATATGGTAAAGGGGAGCTAGTGCGAACTAAAGATATTACGCAAGCGAGGATGTTGCAACATCTCCCATGCCCTTTTGACAACATGTTTGAGACTGTTAAGGCTCATCCCACCTTTAATTATAACAAATGTTGTGTTTATATTATAGTCAAGATCTTTATGAATTTCCAGAAGAGGAAATACTACCAATGTGTCCCATAGTTTGACCAGCATTAATTTACGGCCGTGAGGGGGCGAGCGTCTATGTACAGTATTGACACGTTTTCACTACTGTTGTTCTGTTAATCTCTCTCTCTCTCTCTCTCTCTCTCTCTCTCTCTCTCTCTCTCTCTCTCTCTGCTTACCATTGATTCTTTAGTATACAAGTCATATATAATTATATATATATATATATATATATATATATATATATATATATATATATATATATATATATATATAATGAGTGGCACGAGGTCAGATCAACTGGCAGCCGCAGCGACAACACCTCCTCTCTTCGCTCTCTACTACGGACCACAACCACGCGCTCCCAAACCCAAGCGCTCTTCCCAGCCCGCTCTCTGACTGGCTGAGGGTTGTAGCTCGCTTACACACACTCTAACCGGCCGAGTCTGGAAACTGGTACCTTAGCGACCAAGTTGACAGATAAGGCTACGGTACAAGTAATAGAGCACTGGTCAGCTGCCTGGCATTTCTGCTAAAGTCCTGCATCAGGGGGACTCCCACTTGGGGGTTCTGCCCAGGCAATAAGCCCTGTGTTCCGGGGACTCCCTCAGGGTTGAGTCCCGCCCAGGCACCTTTCTCCTCCTACTAATTCCTTCTCTTTTCGCCTTTAGTGTCCTCCAGGTGGTGAAGGTGAACCCTGCGGCTTGCACAAGGGGGGCACCTAGTGTGCTGCCTTAAGCCACCTGGATCAAGGTCAGGCAAAAGCTTGGTTAGGAACAGGCGCAGTTCAGGCCGGTTACGACAGCTGTTAGCAGCTGGGCTGGTAAACTGAACTGCTTAGGCAGGCTTCTCTTTACCATCTTTCCCTAGCTGTGTCGTCTGTTGGGCCCAGGCCCCCTTTTAGGATTATTTATTTTTGTGTACATGTACTTTCTACCTTGCATTTATTCTTGCTGTTGAAACATGAGACACAATGGCTAGAATAAAGGTTAAATGTAAAAGTCCTAATGAGAAAGGTAAAAAACTCAAGCTCATAGAGATTCTATGTAAAAAGGATATTGAAATCAGTAGGATTTTCAACACCCACGATGGATTTGTGGTACTGACCCTCAACGAACATCATGCTGATAGTATATTTACCACTGAAACCAAACACGAACTATCTGACAATGATTTCACACCTATCCTGCCTCCAGATCTAAAAGCCAAAAAAAGCGTGATCATTCCCAGAGTGGATGATCTCGTTTACGAGAAAACAGCGATTGAAATTGGCGAAGAACTCATCAGGAAAAACGACTGGATAAAGAGGAGGAAATTGAACACATATACAAATTTCCCAACTCACCAACAATAAAGATCACATTTACCTTAACCTCACTCGCAAAACTATGCACTGAAAAAGGTCTAAAAGCCTTTCAAATTAGCATCCCCGCACACGAAATAAAACTTGAAACATATATTCATATCCAATGCTGTATGCGATGCTACGCTATGGAAGACCACCACATTAACGAATGCCCCATGAATAGAGAATATAAGGTGTGCTCAGAGTGTAGCAAAGAAGGACACGTGTGGCACCAATGTCAGGAGCCAAATAAGAAATGCTTAAACTGTGGGGAAAACCACAGTACCCTGGCAATGAAATGCCCAAAAAGGAAAGAAATAATAAAAAACAAAAGAACACAACAAAACACCCAACAAAACACAACATACGCTGACATAACAAGGACTAAAGCTCCAAGCAATTTACAAAACTACACCATCCCCAAAATTAGCAAAGAAGAAATACTTAAAATTCACATTTGCGTAGCACACGCTCAAAATAAAAACCAAGAAAAGCCAGGGTCATATGCAGCCGAACTTAATAAAATTTTAACTGCAAACAGCTTACCTAACATCATTATACCTGAAGACTCTTCGGAAACACCTATGAATACCACCATGAATCATGACACCACTCAACAAGACACACCTACAACACCTAAGGTCTTGAGTAGACAAAAGAGTTCAAGCAACACTAGTTTAAACTATGAAACCACCCCTAAAAAGAAGCTAGATGCTAAAGATCTGGGCTTGAACTTTTTTACTACCAAGGAAAACGGATGGCCACAAAACTTTTCAACTGTGGAACTCATCAAAGAAGTCAGAAATAAAAAATCAAATGGACGTATACAAATAATAAATATGAAGAAGAATCCATCCTGCGAAAAGCTGAAAAAGGCGAAATAAACATGACAAAATGTTTCTTCATAATAGAAAAAGATGAATTTAGGAAAATCAGGCCGGGACTTATTCAGGAACGCTCACCTTTAGAATATCGCGACCCACGCACAAAAAAGACTCTTCACCACTAAACACAACATCAAAATAATCCAGCACAATATCCTGAATTGGAAAACTAACAAAGTATCACTACTACCCTACTTTCTTGAAAATGACCCGGATATTCTTTTATTAAATAGTCATGGTTTGAAAAATAACGAAGAGTTAAAGATCCCAGGATACCGAGTTTACAAAATAAATTTTACTGAAGACATATACGATGGTTCTGCAATAGGTATAAAACATAACATAAAACATAAATTATTTGATAACTTTGACACTGATTTTTTAGCTATAGAAATTAACACAAGTTTAGGACCCATACAAGTTGCCACAACATACCTACCTCCCAGACGCCCTTTCTTACCTTACACAGACATGCACAGACTTTTAAGTAATAATATTCCAACATACATTCTGGGAGACTTTAATGGCAGGCACTCAGTTTTCGGCAATAGAGACAACAATACTGTGGGCAAAAGTTTATCAAACCTTATAAATCAAGGCAAATTAATACACCTTGGACCTCACTTTCCTACATTCTACAGACATAACTCATCCACAAATCCTGATAAAATATTTTCCAATAAACACCACTACTTAAACAGCATCATCGAGCAAGGTGACATAACAACTTCCGATCATCTACCTGTAATATTTAAGCTCTCCACAAGTCCGTTTATTATGGAAAAACCAAAAACATATAATATTAATAAGGCTGACTGGGATCTATTCCAGCACAAATTAGATGCACAAATAAATGTTACCAACTTTGAGGGAAATAATATCGATCAACTAGAGGAAGCAACAACAAAATGGATTACAACAGTAAAAAGTGCTATGGAAATAGCCATTCCAAAATCAACACATCAATATATATATCAGTTAAAAATTACCCAAGAGATAAAAAACCTAGAAACCCAATTTAAAAACCTACAACAATATGCTACATTACATGGCTGGACTTTGCAAAGCTACAGGGATTATATAAGAATAAGAAACGAATTAAAGGAAAGATGCAAAGAAGCATATAATAAGAATTGGGAGGACCAAATAAAACTTGTATCAGAGAACAGTAAAAATAGCAAACAATTCTGGAATAAAATCAAATTACTTAAGGGGAAGAAGACTAATCACACTAACTACATGAAAGATACAGAGGGGAAAAAATATTATTCGGATAAGGAAAAATGTCAAATAATGGAGGAAACATGGAAACATGTATTCAGAATTACTGAGGAGGAAGAACACAACTTTGATAGACAACATTCTGAACATATTGATAGATATATTAACGTAAACAATATTAGAGTTAAGCCTTACATCACAGTCAACTTAAACAGACTAAACAATGAAAACTATAGCACCAGAGAAATTACAATAGAAGAAATTAAAACCTATATTAGACGATCAAAAAATAAAGCACCAGGCTCCTCTAACATAAATAAAACAATTTTAGAAAATGTACATCTAAAACATTTGAGCAACTAAGAAATATTTTCAACGCCTGTTTATCTATTGGATACTTTCCATGTGCTCTTAAAGAAGCAATAATAAAATTTATCCCCAAAAAAGAAAAAAGTCTAATAAACCCTATTAACTATCGACCTATATCATTACTTGAAGTACCTGGAAAAATTTTTGAAAAGCTTATTCAATCAAGACTAAATAACTTCCTGTCAGAAAATAACATAATCAAAGAAAGACAACATGGATTCAGGACATACAAGGGCACACATACTGCAATAACAACAACACTTGAATTTATTGCCAACGCATTAGCAGAGAAAAAGCAAGTATATATGGTATTAAGAGACGTAGCAAAAGCTTTTGATAAGGTCTGGCATAATGGTTTAAAATATAAAATATTGAGATTAGGCCTTCCTGATATATTAGAAAAATTTTATGTAACTTTTTAAATAATAGAAAAGCCAGGATAAAATTTGGTAAGGAATTAAGTAAAAGTATGGAATTATTAAGTGGTGTACCACAGGGATGCGTTTTATCACCAACCTTATACACACTATACACTAATGACCTTCCCCCACCAGAACATGGATGCCTAACCACAATGTATGCAGATGACATCACCCAGATAATAACAACACCAAGCAAATCGAAACTAATGATGAGAGCTAAAGTTGAAAGAGAAGTTGAAAGAATAAATAAATTCGAAAAGAAATGGAAAATTAGAACAAGTGAAGAAAAATTCAAAATCATACCTTTGGCGCAGCTTAAAACAAAGAACATAACTGTTAATGGAAAGGTCATTGAAACCAGCAAGGGTGGAAAACTACTAGGTCTCAACATAACAAATACCGGCTTTGTAGGACATATAACGAAAACAATAAACAAAGGAAATGGTATATTATCACAACTAAGAAGATTTAGCAATTTAACACCTAAAATTAAAACTACACTAGTCAAAACACTTTTAATTCCAGTCATGGAGTACCCTTCCATCCCTATTTGTATAGCCTCAAAGACACAAAAAAGAAAAATGCAAACAGTTTTAAACAAAGCGTTACGATTTATCAACTGTAATGAACCAGACCAATTGAACTCTTATAATCTACACAAAAATATAACATCACCCCTTTAAACATATCTAACCATCATAAAGCGCAAAAAACATGGGAAATAATAAGATTAAGCGAACCCGAACAGTATGAAATGCTAGTAACACCCTATGACAACACACATACATGGTTCCCTAAATCAAGCAATATAACTGAAATGGATGAACCACAACCAATAGTCACATGAATAATCTTACACTTAAAAAAAAAAAAAAAAAAAAAAAAAGTGTTAATACTAACAATAATATTAGAAATTAATATAATTGTAATACTAACTTTATTTGATTGATAATGGTTACTTAAATTAGTTAATAAGTAAACAAATATTATATAACAATAGCGGTATTTTAATATATAACTAATTATATAAGCAAACAAATATATAAACAAATCACTAGCAAAGTGGTCAAGCCCACTATCTATTATTCTCTTACTTTCTTTCACCCATTCTCTTAACCACACTTTCTCTTTAGCTAGCTCTCTCTTTCTTCACCCCCCTTTATTCTAAAAAAAAAAAAAAAAAAAAAAAAAAATCAGTCACGTCGCCACCAGCAATGTGTCAAGGCCACCAGCTGGGTGTGGAAGAGTTACCGCTCGCAAGTGAGTAATGGTTTTTGTTTGTTTTTTCACTTAGGTATTGGCATATACCTACTATTTTGTAAAAGTAGAAACTACACATTAGCTTGGCTTACGAATTATGAATGCGATTATGCCTCACCCTTGAAATTACTGTATTTTACCGATTTTTTACAGTCAGTAGCGCTTCAGGCAATCCCTAGGACATCCGCTCCGGCACTAACGCTGTGAAAGAGAAACGGGCAGCTGTCTCTCGTCTCCGGCGATATCGTGGGGACCCGCATTGTCTGGAAGCTTTTAGGCGCTGCCGAGCTCGGTCCCGCCGCATTTTGAAAGAGGCACAAAGAGCCTCTTGGAAAGCTTATGTCTCTTCCATTAACGCCCGCACCCCTCTTACGGATGTCTTTAACAAAGTCCGTCGAATTGCTGGGAAGTATTCTGCTCCTACCCCACCAGTTTTGTTGTCTGCTGGGCGAACGGTGGCAGATCCTAAGACTGTCGCCGACCTCTTATCGGAGAACTTTGCCAGTGTTTCCCGGAAGGATCCTGCAGCCCCGGGCGCACGTTACCGCCAGAGAATGGAATCTCTCGGCATAAATTTTTCTTCCACTGGAGGGGAGTCCTATAATGTCCCCTTCTCTGCCTCCGAGTTGCGGACTGCATAGTCCCAGTGTCATGGCTTTTTGCGTCACATGTCTGACCGTGCTTTTAACTTTTTCTAAATCTTTATAACATGATTTGGCATACCGGTGACTTTCTATCTTCTTGGGCTGTGGCAGTGGTTCTCCCATTTCCGAAGCCTGGGAAGATAATCTTCACGCTACGAACTACCGTCCTATATCTTTGACATCCTGCATTTGTAAAGTGTTAGAAAAGATAGTAAATGTAAAACTCATGTGGTACTTGGAGAGGGGAAAGTACATGTAAAACTCATGTGGTACTTGGAGAAGGGAAAGTACCTGTCATCGGTACAGTACCTTCGCTAATCACCACCATCAAATAACAGTCTTTTTTGACCTGGAGAAGGCCTACGATACGGCTTGGTGTCATGGCATTTTACAGTCCTTGTTTAATTTTGGTCTTCGTGGTCACCTTCCTATTTTTATTCAGCAGTTTTTATCCAGACGTCATTTACGGGTTCGAGTGGGGAGTGTCCTCTCCGAGGCTACTGCTCTAAGTGATGGCGTCCCACAGGGAAGTATTCTTAGTGTTACTTTATTTGCAGTCGCCATAAATGGTGTTATAGACACTCTACCAGATGGCGTTCACAACTCCTTATATATTGATGATTTATGTATTTCTTTTAGTGCTGCTAGGATGTCACTGATTGAGCGAAAGCTCCAACTGGCAATCAATCGGGTGTCCAGTTGGGCCAACATAAATGGTTTTCGATTCTCCACCTCAAAGACCGTGACTATGCAATTTTGTCGTAATCGTGGCGTCCATCCAGATTCCGATTTATATTTAGCCAATAGACGCCTCTCATGTGTGGAGGCGACTCGATATCTAGGCCTATTGTTTGACAACCGTCTTACTTGGGTTCCCCATTTCCGTTCCCTTAAAGCGTCTTGCAGGACGGCACTATCCCTTCTTTGGGTTTTAAGTCAGGACAGGGACACTTTGCTGCTTCTGCACCGTATACTTATACTTCCAAAGCTGGAATACGGCTGTGAGATCTACTCATCCGCAACGAATGCACGGCTACGCGTGCTTGACTCCGTGCATCATGCTGGGGTCCGCTTGGCTACGGGTGCATTTCGGACATCTCCAGTACCTAGCCTTCTAGTTGATGCTGGTTTCTGGCCGCTCGACCTCCGGCGCCATTCTTCGATTCTCCGGTGTTGGTTTCGCACCCACCGTCTTCCTGATTCTGTCCCTTGTCTGTCAATATTGCGGGACTCTTTCGCAGGTGTATATCACTTGACCTGGTCTCCCTAAACCTTTTGGCCATCGAGTTGCAAATTTCATGGCGGATTTATCTATCGACCCCACTCATGTGTACTCTTTCCGTCTCCCACGAGTTGGTTATTGGCAGCTTCCTGTTATTTCATTATGCCCTCCTGCCATGGATGGCAAGAAGGATTTTCTGCAAGCTCTGTCCCAGTTTTTATAACATTTTTTTTTTATCCATTCTAATGATACTCCTTTTTTTTACAGATGGTTCCAAATCCGACGCAGACGATGGGTTTAGTGTGGTTTTCCCCTCTTTTTATCGGTGTGGCAGCCTTCCTTCAGTGGCATCCGACTTTACTGTTGAGCTGTCTGCCATAGTCCTAGCTTTACAAATAATTTTTACTCTCCTGGTTTTGTCTTTTACTATTTTTAGTGACTGTCGCCGTGCTCTTACTTCTCTCTTTTGCGCTATATCCTTTAACTCTTTGGTTTTATCAGCCCTGGAGTGGCTATATCTTCTTACCCAACGAGGATATCGTGTTGGGTTCTGTTGCGTCCCTGGTCACGTTAGTATTCCTGGGAATGAACATGCAGACCACCTTGTTAAAGAGGCAGCAAGTCGCGCTCCATGTCCTTACCCTGTTCCGTTTCGAGATGTATTTCCTCTAATTCGTGTGGCGGTTGCAGCAATTTGGCAGAGGAGATGGCTAACGGTGGTCGCAACCTCGAAAATGGGAGAGATCACTACTTCCTCTATCCCTCACTGAACATATACCCATGTCCGGGATCGTAGGGCACAGACTTTATTGGCGCGACTGCGTACAGGTCACATGTACCTTACGCAGAGGTTCCTCTTGACCAGGGACCCTCAACCTTATTGTGATGACTGCTTGGTGCCGCTCACCGTGCGGCACTTGTTGTTAGAGTGCCCTAGTTTGATCGAGTTACGACACGCCCACTTCTACCGCTGTCGCGGTAGAGATAGCGGTGTCTATCTCAGGTCCTTGGACCAGCGTGTCTTGCCCTTGGCCATGATGTATTCGTTTTTTTTTTGGGAGAGGCTGGCCTGCTCCCTTATTTGTGAATTTTAGCATCTTATTTATGTATTTTAATGTTTTATATAGTTTCATTGTTTTAAAAAAAAAAATTTAGCTATTTTTAATTATATTGTTTTTAACTGCTTTTAGTTATTTTATAAATTTTCTTTTAAACCTTTTTGTCGGCGGCGCCAAAATGTCCTTAGCCGTTGCGGCGCCTTATATAAAATCCATCCACACCCTCTCTCTCTCTCTCTCTCTCTCTCTCTCTCTCTCTCTCTCTCTCTCTCTCTCTTGGGCCTTGCCATCACCTGTGGTAAGCTTTACTCCAGCAAACAAGTCTGCCCTGCCTCCTCTGCAGCTGCAAGTAGCCATGGACCACATTACTCAGGTAACCTCCTCCATTACAGCCCCTCATCGCCTCTACACTGACGGGTCACTACAGTCGGATGGTGCAGCTGGCAGCGCTGTCTTCTCACCTGACTTGCAGCCACCTCCTGGGGGTTGGATCGGCCGGCGGCTCCGTGACAACTCCAGTTCCACGCTTTGCGAGCTGTATGTTCTATTGGATGCTGTCAGGCTTATTTGTCACAGACGGGTAAACCCTGTAGTGATTTGTGACTCTAAACCTGCTCTTCAGTCCCTTTCCGGTGTTCACCCCCCTCACATCCTGGTTACGCAGCAAATTCTATCACTTTGTCCTTAGGAGCTACCCAAGGTTTATGTATCAAGTTCATATGGATTCCTTCCCATGTAGGAGTGAGAGACAATGCCACGGTGGACCGCTTAGCGAAAGAAGCCTGCTGTCTCCCCTTTCGTGCTGATGGACTCCCTTTTCCCTGCTATGCTGCCTCTCCAAGATTCGTTTCGCTGCTCTCTTGCCTGAGCAACGCCGCCGGGATAACGAGAGGCCCCACAGTGTCACCATCCAACACTACGGGTCTGTCTGCCGCCACAAGTACACCTATCGCCGCCGCGGCCTCATGGTTCGCAGGTACAATGTGGTCTCAGCACGTCTACAGCTGGGCTTCCGTCCACCGTGGCAGATTGCAGGGGTGGAGGGCGAGCCTCCCTACACCGATTGTCGCTTGTGTCGAGCTCCTCTCTCCAACACCATTCAGAACTACTGCATGGAATGCCCCGCTGTCAGCCATCTCCTGCCCCAAGGACTGTCACTGGATGCTGTTTGCCGCTATCTTCTAACTCATACGTTCTGGAGGAAATGTTATTAAGACATCCGGGATTTTGTGGATATTAACCCTTTGCCCTGCGTGGCATTTATTAAGATTTTGATAATATAAACTCTTTGCCCAGCGTGGCGTTGTTTGCCTGTGTGTGTGTGTGTGTGTGTGTGTGTGTGTGTGTGTGTG
The DNA here is from genome assembly GCF_017591435.1 of Portunus trituberculatus. Taxonomy (NCBI): domain Eukaryota; kingdom Metazoa; phylum Arthropoda; class Malacostraca; order Decapoda; family Portunidae; genus Portunus; species Portunus trituberculatus. The sequence continues at coordinate 21,891 of NC_059256.1, read as the reverse complement.
TGTGTGTGAGAATGTGGGTGCTCCATGCTGGCTGCATTGCTAATATGTATAATGCATTGTGTTGCCTGGCGCAATTGCGCAATAAACTAATCAAATCAAATCAAATCAAATCTCTCTCTCTCTCTCTCTCTCTCTCTCTCTCTCTCTCTCTCTCTCTCTCGTGTGTATTTACCTACCTAGTTGTATTTACCTAGTTGTAGTTTTACAGGGCCTGGGCTTTATGCTCGTGTGGCCCCGTCTCCATATCTACACTTATCCAATCTTACTTTAAAAGTATGCACACTCGTTGCAGACACTACTTCTTCATTCAAACTGTTCCACATCTTTGCGGGAAACTATACTTTTTAATATCTCTTACACATCTTCCCTTCCTCAGCTTCTTACTATGTGATCTTGTGCTTCGACTGGCATATTCTTCTCTCAGGATCAGGTACTCATTGTCCACTTGGTTCATTCCGTTTATCAATTTATAAACGTATGTGAGATCCCCTTTCTCCCTTCTCTGCTCCAATGTTGGAAGATCCATAGCCTTTAGTCTCTCCTCATATGTCATCCCTTCAAGTTCTGGGCCATTCTTGTAGCCATTTTTTTTGTAGTCTCTCCAGCTTCCTTATGTGTTTCTTTTAGTGAGGGGTCCACACTACTGCTGCATATTCCAATCTGGGTCTTATTAAAGTACTTATCAGTTTCTTCATCATTTCTTTGTCCATATAGTGAAATGCTATTCCAATATTCCTTAGCAAATTATATGTCTCTCTGAAAATTCTATCAATATGGCTTGCCGGTTGATTATTTTCTTCTATCGTCACTCCCAAATCCTTTTCCTTTTTAACTTTCTCCAGTATTACTCCATCTTCCATCTTATAAGATTCCCACTGGTCGTCTTTCACTCTTTCCCTTTCCATGACATGATTTTTGTCCACATTGAATTCCATCTCCCACTTTTTACTCCATTCCCAGATCTTATTTAGGTCTTCTTGCAGTATTTCACAATCCTCTTTTTGCTTTATAACTCTGCCCATTATATATCCCGTTGCGGGATATATAATGGAGGGCGTGTATGCCTAAGTAAGGGGCAGACATACACGCAGTACACGTAGATTCTTTACTTGTCCTTAGAGCTACAAAGGGTAGGAAATGGCGGCCAGTAGCGACTCGGGAGCACAGGCTCATGCGCTAGCTGAATGTGCAGAGAAATACACAGTGTTGCCACATACACGTAATATGCATTAATACAATACATAACCCACATCTCCCCCCCATTCTGCGCTCAGAAGTCAACAGGAACTCGAGCGACTGCAGCTGCGGACGCCTTCTCCTGGAGTCGTGGCGACCTGCGTGGCACCACCGTATCAGGTGCCGCCAAGGGAGCAGTGGCGTCCTCCATCGTAGAAGAAGAGTTTAGGGGTGGAGCAGGGCGGAGGAAGCGCCTGTTCCTCCACCACACTCGGCCACTGGGCATCTTGAGCAGGTAATCCCGTGACCTGCCAACGCCCATGATGGTGCCAACCTTGTCCCACCGCTGCGTAGTCGGGTCCTGGATCCGAACCACGTCACATCGCTGCAGGGGTGGAAGAGGCCGAGCGTGAGCGTCGTAGCGACTTGTGGCATCACGGAGACGGGCAACAGCTCGACGGTCGCAACTCTCGTCCCTGGCCTGCCACCGTTTCTGGAAGGCGCTGGCATGTGCGGGGACGCAAGAGCGTAAAGGGCGACCATACAGGACTTGAGCTGGAGAGCGACCCGTCTGGTTGGGGGTGTTCCGAAGCTCCAGGAGACCCCTGTCGAACGCCTCACAGTCTATATTGCCAGACGGTGCCACCTTCTGGATGAAGTGCTTCACGGCCTTCACTGCAGACTCGGCATGGCCGTTAGACTGTGGGTAATGGGGAGTCGATGTGTCGTGACGGACTCCCCAGCGCTCGAGGAACGTAGAAAACTCCCGGCTGACGAACTGTGGGCCACCGTCCGTGCGCAGGCGTACAGGAACACCCAGGTCCCTGAAGAGGCGGCGGAAATGGCGAATGGTGGCAGCAGACGTCGTATCAGCGCCACAGGACACGACGACAGGCCAGCCGGAAAGACGATCTGCAATGACTAAGAAAGCCTTCCCTGCAACTGAAAAGTAATCAGCAGAAATGGACTCGAATGGTCGAGTTGGGTTGTCATCACAGAGTCTTGGTTCTTGCTGTTGACTGGGCTGCAGAATCTGGCACGGCTCACATGCTCGAACAGTGTTGGCAATGTCTGCATCCACTCCTGGCCAGAACACAGCCTGCCTAGCACGGCGCTTGGTGGCTTCGACACCACGATGGCTGTCGTGCAGGCGGGCCAAGACACGGCGACGTAGAGCTGTAGGCACCAACACTCGTGCACCGTACAGGACGAGATCCTCATCACAGTAGAGGTCCTCCCGTAACTTCCAGTACGGGCGGAGCACGTTGGGGAGGGCGTACCTGTCCATAGGGAATCCGTTCTTCACAAAATGAAGGAGCTGGACGTACTCAGGGTCCTCGGTTGCCACCTTACGAAGCTCCTCAAGGGCAAGGTCACTGCCAGGAGGTGCTTCTGCAACATCAGGAGGTACCAACGGAGCAAGAGACTCCATCGCACGTAGTGTAGCGATACTCCTAACTTGGAAGCCGGTATCAGTGCCAAGGACTTCGTCAGCCTGCGTTGGGTAGCCAACAGGAGAGCGAGATAGAGCGTCCGGGATACACAACTCCTTGCCCGGGCGCCATACAGCTGTGAAGATGTACGGGGAGATCTTCTCCTTGAGGCGTTGTAGACGTGGATTCTCTATAGCGTCAAGGGAGTAGCTGTTTAGGATGGGAACTAGAGAGCGATGATCGGTGACGAGGTTAAAGTGTTGCAATCCTGTGAGGTAGAACTTGGTCTTCCCCACGGCCCATACGACAGCTAACATCTCCAACTCGATCGTCGCATATCGGGTCTCTGTATCCGTCAAGAAACGTGAGCCGCACTGGACGAGACGCTGCTGTCCACTACCGTGGTCCTGAAGTAGGGCATAACCCAGCCCATACAGGCGGGAAGCATCGGTCTGCAGAGTCGTAGGGAGAGCAGGATCAAAGGCAGCTAGGACTGGTGGGCTGGCCAAAGCCATCTTCACACGTTGGAAGGCTTGCTCATGGTCGGGCGTCCACACAAACGACTTCTTGGGGCTCAAAAGTGGGCGAAGAGGCGCAGCAGTGGCAGCGAGGTCGGGCGAGAAGCTGGCGAGCTGGTTGACAAGGCCCATGAAGGACCTAAGATCGGTCAACGTAGCAGGCGTAGCAAACTCAGTGATGGCCCGAACCTTGTCAGGGTCTGCTGCGATGCCGTCATGGGAGAGCCTGTAGCCGCAGAAGGACACTGATGGAGCCGCCAGCACAAACTTCTTGGCATTTAAAGTGATGCCATGGGCTCGGCAGCTGGCCAAGATGTCGTTAACGTGGCGTAGATGTGTGAAGTAATCCTCGTCGTACACGAGAATGTCATCCACGAGTTTGACACACTGTGGCACTCCCTGTAGCGCGATGTCTCCTCGGAGGCAGAAGGCGTCGCCTGTGGCTGCGAAACCCATGGGACCTCGGAGGTACTTGAAGCGCCCATATGGAGTGATGAACGTAGTCAGGGCCTGGTCGTCCTCATGCAAGGGTATCTGCCAATATCCACACAACGCGTCAATCGTGGTGAAGTATCGTACCCTGGCATCGACGCTTCGGATGGCTGCAAAAGGCATGGGTGATGGGTGTGCAAGCCGAGTTACTTGTGCGTTTAACTTACTCAGGTCCGTAGTGATTCTGACACCTCCACCAGGTTTCGGCACAACAACCATCGGAAGGCACCAATAAGATGGGACGTCACCAACAGGAGCAATAACGCCTCGTGCCACCATAGAGTCGAGCTCAGCTTTCACTGCGTCCCTGTAGGCCAAAGGAATAAGCCTCGGCGTGTGGACAGCAAACGGCTGGGCGTCGTCTCGTAAGTGGATCCTCATCGGCGGTCCAGACATCGGCTTGAGTGGAGCATCCTGTGTGGAATCCTTTGTCAAGAGGACATCCTGGTACTCCCTCAAGAAGTACTCCTTCGCTGCGTCTGGGGAAGTGGTGCTGAGAAGAGGTAACGCAGGCACGCTGGAACGTGGAGCTGGAGCGTTTGTCGCCTCCCTTTGTTACGGCCCGCCTGTAACATGCATTACTACCATTACCTCCTCCGCTTGTTACCTCGTTCGCCACCTCTCCGCCTCCCCTTCCACGTCACCGTCTCGTGAACCTTCCACGTCACCGTTTCATGAAGCCCCGCTACTGTCCCGAAGTTGGATTCACGCGGCCCCTTTCGACTCAACCGAAAGTGTTGAGCCAGCTCTTGGCTTTCTGGATTGGGAGTTGAGATCCAAGCCTCAACCAGTGAACACCACGCCTCTTGGGTCTACCGTGGGATCAACCATCACCCAGCATTTCACCACTGCGACACCGCATAAGTATCACTTCCCCTCGTCCGTGTTTTCCACATTGCCTCTATATAGGATTAGGATTATTGTTAGGTATTAAGTTGGGTTCTTTATTGTTGTATTTATTACTGTGTTATATGTATATGTGTATGTCATTTTCCTGTGTTTCATGTTATATATCTGTGTTTCTTGTTATATATGTGTCAATTTCATTATGGGTTATTAAAATAGCTTTTTAAAGTGACCCCCTTTTGCATTTCCTCACCAGTTGAACCTGCAGTGTTTTTTTTTATTGTTATTTTTCAACGGCTCTCCAATGCCAATCTTACCAGTTTAACCGGTGAACGTAACAATTGGCGACCGTGACAGGACCATTATAACCCATGTTCAGTGTTCCATTTTTCCAGTGACTTTTTTTTCTGTGATTGCTTGTGTTTCTGTGGTGTTGTGACTCTGATGTGTTTTTTTTCTGTGACTTACTCTGCGTGTGGTTTAAATTTACCTTTGTGCGATCAAGTGGTTCCTTTTGGGTTAAACGTGCTTCGTGACTTTCATTGGTATCGCATAGCAGTGGTAGAGCAGGAAACCAGGTAGAAAGGCGTGTTCACCGATAGCACTTATCTATTATTTTTTGCACATAGGCAGGTGTGTAATAAGTGTTATCCAAGTGTTGGGATCATCATATGTTCATGCGAACCCTCAATCCCCTCACTTCGCGGATCATTTTTCTCGCTAGTTAGAATTGGCCATTTTAACTAGTCTCTCAGACTAATCCGCCTCCTTATCAATAACAAGTCTCAGTACAATTCGCTCCTCACTCTCAAGTCTCGTAACTAGAGTAATCCGGATCCCTCTTAACCCGTTATATCCCAGCCTCTTTATTTTTTAGATTCTTGATTTGTTTTTACAAATTCTTGATGGAAATGGGTTAGATAGATAGACAGGTTATGATTTTTATTTTTATTAAGCGTAGTAAGCTTACTACAAGGTGTCGTCATATGAGGACATTGGGACAATGGGGTGTATTCATGAAATAGATTTATGACATTAGGCTGAGGAACATATCCCTTGGTTTTAGAGTCTCTCAGCCAACGTTGCACTCTGCTAAGGGGTTGAACTGTATCAAAATTTGTACCTACAGTCACACATTTGTTGTCATGCCATTTAACAATCAGTATCTCTTCATTTGTATCGAACCTATAGTCATAGGATCCTCTATTTTCTTTCATCATATCTTTTGTGGACTTCAGTGGGCATTTTCTCAAACGGTTTTCACGTATAGTTCCTGACGCTTGAAACCCAAGTTCCCTCAGATGCACTAGTAAGTCATGTCCAGTGAAAAGGTTGTCAAAATATACAGAATGGGAAGTTGGTTCTTCAATGTTTTTCAGCATTTGTAAAACCACCTTTGAACCAAGTAGCAGATCACTATTTTCTTGTTCGCTAGTGCTCTTTCCACAATACAGGTCAAAATTATAACAATAGCCTGATACACCACAAAGTGCCCATAGTTTATAACCAAATCTCACAGGTTTTCCACGGATGAATTGTTTCAAAGAATTACGCCCATAATACTTTACCATCATCTCATCCACTGCCAAGCACTCCTCAAACACACCATACTGCATAAATGATTTTTGTAGGGCAGATATAAACTTTCTTATCTTGAATCCTTTGTCTTCCTTGTGTTGTGGAGCCTCTAGGTTATTGCAAAAATGCACCATGCGTTTGAGAACTTGATACCGATTTCTCGACATGGCATTCTTAACAAGAGAAACCCCCAAATCTTCATCTCTTGACCAGTAATGTCTTTCTGAAGTTAGTTTGTTGTATCCTGATAGTAGTAGTATTCCAAAGAAAGATTTGAGCTCTTCAAAACTCAGAATGAAATCAGGCTTATTCTTCGATGTAGTAGCATAGCGGACACTTTCCCGCACAATAAAATAAAAAATTTCTGGTGTCATAATACTTTCAAACACTTCTAAGCATGTCATCTTACACATATCTTCCTTCATTTTTGCCATGTTCTCTTCATATACTCTTCCTCTTTGCTTTCCCTTTCTATACTCTGGGTCTATATATCTCCAGCATGGTTCCGATTCACACAACTTTCTCTTTTTCTTTCCTGCTGTTGACTTGCACTGTGAAGGAGATAGAGTTGTAGTACATCCAATGTTTGCATCTTCTTTGTTGACCTCTGCTTCCACCGTTATTTGTGCAGCACACTCTACATGTAATTCCACTGTGCCTGGTACATCAAGTACAGTTGGGTCCTCTATGATGTCGTCATGTCCTTCATCCTCATCAGTTAATTCATCAACCTCAGATGGAATGACGACAATATCAACATTTTCTACTTCATCTTCATCTTTCTCAAACTCCTCAAGTATTTCCTGCAGAGTGAGCCCCTTCTTGCATTTTCTTTCCATCTGAAAAGAAATCATGATACTTGCTAGAAAATGTCTATATTCTAAAAGGCATGGCACTCAGTCATTATAGGTAACCATAATAACGAGACAAAAAATCAGAGTATGGCTAACTTTTCAAGAGTATCAACAGCACTTAACAGACGTGCTATCTGGACGGAGCCCTCGAAGCAACTGTTGTCCGTAGCGTGTGGCAGTGTAAGCTCTGAAGCCTGTCAGAGTTTGTTCAGATGCGTAAAGAAGTGAAGAAACCTGATCAGCTTCAGCTGTACCATTATATATAGATCCTCAGCGTCCTCAAATGAGGACACTTAATTGGTTGTCAAATTATAAATAATTTGTGAGGATATTCAATGTTATTTCGTATTGATTACAGAATTTACAGTTTAGATTTTATGTATTCCAAATGATACTGCTAAATGCGAATCTTTAAAGGAAATATTCGCAGTCGAGTTTTAAGCAAAAAAAATGCCATTTTTCAAGTTAAACTATAAGCTAAACTGCAGCTTCTATGAAAATAGAAAAAATATAGCCTAGTTAAGTAAAGCTTGCTGTTACTTTTAAGTATTTGATAGCTAAAATACAGTAGTATGCAACTTGTAACAAAAATGTTAATAGTGCTGTCCTCATATGAGGACGCTGGGATATAACGGGTTAATGCCGTAACTCTCTAGTTTACCTCTCATTAGTGATTGTACTCATAAGTGTTTACTTAAGTATAATCTAGGTAATTTCCAAGGTTGCCTTTATTATCACTCTGCCAAGTTCTTCACTTAAGTAATTCGCTTATCATTTTTTTTTTTGTTGTGGTTTAACATCTATTTAATATGGCTTCCGCTCAGTTTAACGTTGAAGTTTTTTGTGCCGACCCTTCTCTGGAACAACTTAAAGGTGCTAATATCAAGAAGGACCAATGGAAGACCATCGCTAAACATTTTGATGTTCCCATCACGTCTCAGATGACTAAAGAGGTCATTAAGAATGTAGTTGTTGAACATCTAGTGCAAGAAGGTCAGTTGCTAGGAAATGCCATAGAAGAGTTAACTCCCATGTCAGCCTCTACGAGGACTATAATACACAGTCCCCAGGAAGAACAGGATAAGAGTAGGATAAGTCAATGGGAAATTGAGAAGCTTAAACTAGAATACCGGATGCATGAAAACAAATGCAACTACAGGCAGAAAAAGAAGCAAAAGAAATGCAACTACAGGCAGAAGATAAAGATAAAGAGAGAGAATTTCAGTTACAACTTAGAAGGCAGGAGAAAGAGTTAGAAATTCAGGAGTTAACCCTACGAAATGACGCTAAGTTTAGAGGGAAGAAATAGATATAAAGAAACAGTTAGCAAGCTTTAATCCTGCTACAGCTGCTCCGCTAGTTCCCCCTTTTGATGAATCTGATGTTGACGGGTCATTTCGCGCTTTTGAGAGCATTGCTAATAGGAATAAATGGCCCAAGGATCAGTGGGTGTCTCTCCTTGTCCCTAAGCTAGTAGGAAAAGCTTATAGGGTATACAACGGCCTTAGTGATGAGGTAGAATATGAAGAGATCAAAGGTAACATTCTAGACGCCTACTCTATCACTTCTGATGGATACAGACAGCAGTTTCGAAAGTATGTGAAACCAGAGTCTCACACCTATGTTGAATTCGCTAGTGAGAAACTAAGACAATTTAAGAAATGGTTAGCCGCCCTTAACATTACCACCTTTTCGGAGTTGCTCAACGGGGAGAGAGTGATCTTATGTCTGCCGCTAAAGTGGCTGATGCGTTTGCTTTGTTGATGGGATCCCTGGGTAGTAGAGGTCGTGGTTCACTGTCTAATGTTAGGTCCCCCTTTGGGGAAGGTTTTGGGGGCGCGGGTGGTAAGCCAACCGGATTCTCGCCAAATGCATATAATTCCCCCTGGTGTACATACTGTAAGAAGCCAGGTCACACGATCCAGAAATGTAGACACCCAAATTGCAGGGGTTCTCAACGTCAATTTTCTTTTGTGTCCCCTAGACCTAACACATTTGAGAACAAGAAACCAGTGGCCCTAGCTAACCCTGTCAACTCTCCTCTAGAACTTTATGACTCGTACATGTATCAAGGTAAAGTGTCCTGACTGATGGTAAAGACAAGGCAATAAATATCAAGGTTCTGCGTGATACAGGTGCTGCCCAATCCATCTTAAGGGAAGATGTCATCCCTAACATCAAACAGGCTTTCACTGGGGAGAAGGTGATCCTTACAGGTCTCGAATCACAGCTCTCCTATCCTTTGGCTAATATTAGCTTACAGTGCCCGTTCATTTCAGGAGAGGTTGAGGTAGCCATTAAACCTGGTGAACTGCCAGTACCGGGGTACATCTTGTACTGGGTAATGATCTTGCGGGTAACTTGGCTGTTCCAAACTTAATTGTTCTTGATTCTCCCTTAACAGAAAGTCCCACTAAGACCCTGGACGAAACATCCCTCACTTCTTCCCAGTGTGTGCAGTCACCAGGTCTCAGTCCAAGTCCCTGCCCTTTCATCACCTCCTCCACCAATGATTGCCTCTACTGACAACTTGTATAATAACATCATTTTAAAGGAGAATTTGATTAATGCTCAGGAACAGGATCTCACTTTGGCTAAGATCAGACATGTTGCCAGTGAGACAAAGGATATGTCTAAATTGCCTTGTTTTTATTATCAGGAAGGAGTCCTGATGCATGCCTACAGACCTCCTGAACTGAAACAACTAGACACCTGGTCAGAAACACATCAAGTTGTCATCCCTTGTCTGTAAGACCAGCCATTATAGAACTAGCTCATGATGGATTGTCAGGTCATCTAGGCATCCAAAAAACCTACAAGAAGGCTCTTCAACATTTTTTGGCCAGGAATGAAAAGGATGTGTCACACTATGTAAAACATGTCACATATGTCAAATTGTGGGTAAGCCTAACGAACGCCTTGTGCCAGCTCCTCTGACGCCTATTCCAGTTCAGACGGAGCCCTTCGAAAAGATCATTCTAGACTGCGTAGGGCCCTTACCCAAAACCAAACGAGGGAATCAGTATTTGTTAACCCTCATGGATCCCACTACCAGGTACCCTGAAGCATTCCCTCTTAAGAACATCACATCAAAGACCATTGTAAAACATCTAATACATTTTTTCACCTCGGTAGGAATTCCAAAACAAATTCAGTCTGACAAGGGTAGCAATTTCACTAGCCATTTTTCCAACAGATAGTGAATGAGCTAAACATCGACCATGTAACCTCCTCGGCTTACCACCCCAATCCCAAGGCTGTCTGGAGCGGTTTCACCAAACATTAAAATCCATGATGAAGAAGTATTGCTTGGAGCATCAAGGAGACTGGGATGAAAGTATTTCTTTCCTTCTCTTCGCTTTAAGAGAATCTCCTCAAGATTCTTTAGGTTACTCCCTTTTGAATTACTCTATGGTAGACAGATCAGGGGGCCTCTCAAAATATTAAAGGATCAATGGTTTACTCAAAATACTCCTTCAAGCCCCAGTGTGTCTGACTACATCAGTAACCTTAAGAATAAAATCAGTGAAGTCAGATCTTTTGCTAAATCAAACTTCCTCAAATCTCAAACTAAAATGCAACAGAATTCTCTTCCCAAATCTGTCATGAGAAGTTTCAAACCAGGAGACAAGGTTTTACTTTTCTCCCCACTCCAGGCAATGCTCTTCACAGTAAGTTCATGGGACCTTATGTTGTGGCTCAAAAACTAAGTCCATTAAATTATGTGGTCCACACTCCTGACCGTCGTAAGGATTCCCAACTAGTTCATATTAATCTAATGAAACCTTACCACTCCAGAGAACCAGAGGACGACTTGTCTCGCACTGTACCTGTATGTCTGGTAGGGAAGGAGTCTGGTCCTGTGCCCCCCGAGGAAGAGTCCGACATCGAATTCCTCTTCTTGTCACCTAAAGGACGCCCTCAAACAGCCAAATCATGTCCAACCTTGATGAGGTGTTTCTTTCCTTAACACCTTCACAACAGTCTGATCTTAAAAGTTATTGCTAGACTTTTCTGAAATCACAGGTGACCTTCCAGGAGTTTGTAATACTATCCAACATGACATAACATTAACATCTAATGACATCAAGCCTATAAGACAACCAGCCTATCGCATTTCACCCATTAAAAAGACTTGATGAAAAAAGGGGTAGACTATCTGCTCCGTCACCACCTTGCAGAACCTAGTATATCTCCTGGGCTTCTCCCTGCCTGTTAACATCTAAGCCAGATGGTAGTAGTCGATTTTGCACCGACTACAGGAAATTAAATAAAGTGACGGTGCCAGACTCCTACCCATTGCCTTTGATAGAGGACCTTATAGATAGTATAGGAGTAGCCAAATTTGTAACCACTATAGACTTACTTAAAGGTTACTACCAGATTCCCCTCTCGGACGAGGCCCAAATAATATCCGCCTTCATCACCCCTTTCGGACTATACCAATACACAGTGATGCCCTTTTGCTTGTCTAATGCTCCCGCCACCTTCCAGAGGGCTATAAATTACATAACTCAGGACTTGGAGGGCAACATCTACTTCACCGACCTGTTCCTGGGCGGCACCTTCCTCACCTACGGCACGGAGGTCATCAACTTCCCTGACATGGACCCCGAGAAGCGCATCGATCCCATGACACGCATCTAACCCCAGAGTCACCAAGTGCACCTTCAGGAAGTTCGGCCCTTCGGGAACCATCGAGACCCACGACACCATGTGTGTGCTGGCGGTTAACATCATCAACGAGAAGATCTACATTTTCATCTGGTTCTGGCTGGTCTCTCACCACCATCACCGCTGTCTGGCTCGTGTATCGCCTCCTCGTCATTGTCTCCTCCGGTGTGCGCTTCAAGCTTCTGCAGGTTCTTCCTTTGCGAGGTGCTGTGTCTGGTGGTGGGGGGGTGGACAACATCATCGCCGACGCCTTATCAAGATCTCCCGTCTCACCTCCTTCATGAGCCCATTACGGAGGTCTTAGGGGAGGAAATGTTACGGCCCGCCCGTAACATGCATTACTACCATCACCTCCTCCGCTTGTTACCTCGTTCGCCACCTCTCCGC
>NC_059256.1:0-9433 GCF_017591435.1 Portunus trituberculatus | reverse complement strand
TTAATTCTAATTTACTAGATAAAATCCATCTATGTTTGTATACATCATTTTTAATCTCTTGTTCTTATCATTTTAGTTAAACTTGCTCCATTTTTTCTCTTCTTTCTCTTTTATATACCATTTCCTTATCCTGTCTCCTAGAATTCTCCAAAAAAATGCCTTCTCCTCCTCTGACCTTTCATTATTTTTTTCTCTTGCTTCTGCCACCAGTTCATTGTGTCTCTTCCTTTCCTCCTCGTTTCTATTTTTCTTTATATATATATATATATATATATATATATATATATATATATATATATATATATATATATATATATATATATATATATATATATATATATATATATTGCAACCTTCTGTTTCTCTGAGTTTCGTTTTCTATATAGTACTTCTTCTGCTGCTGCTTGTGATTTTAGTAATATCTTAATTGGTCTCACTGTTCCTTCTTGATATGGTCCCATTCTATGGATTTCTTCTACTTCCTCTTCTAAGTTCTGTCTATCCTCGTCACTCAGATGTTTTAGTAGGTCTTTTACTGATTTCATTTCGTCTTTTTCCCTTCTTGGTCTATATTTAACATTTTTTTTCTTTCAGTCCAAAATTGTGTGTGTGTGTGTATTTACCTATTTGTGTTTACCTATTTGTGTATTACAGGGCCCGAGCTAAGCTCTCTGTGTCCTGTCTCCTTGTCCATTCCTGTCATATCTCTCTTTCATCTGATTGACACACCGCGTCAACGACATCACTGCTCAGTTTATTCCACTTATCAATGCTACGATGCGGGAAACTGTATTTTCTCACGTCATTTAGACAGATGTCCTTTATTAGTTTTTTATTTCATGTCCTCGGAGATAATTACTTGTGGTCATCTTTATCAACTCTCTGTCCAGTATGTCAATCTTGTTCACCAATTTATACATAGTTATCATATCTCCTCGTGTGTGTGTGTGTGTGTGTGTGTGTGTGTGTGTCATTGTGTTGACTGTCACTGATGTTCCAGGTGCCAGGCAGAGTCCAGGCTGCTCACCGTCAACCAATCTTGTGTCCTGCTTCCCCGAAGGTCCTTGCAGGACTGGCTACAGTGTGTGCTGGCAGCAGTGATGCTGCTGCGGTGGAGGCTGTGATCCCTGGCAGCAGCATGGGTGGCTGGCAGCAGCAGCAGGAGGAGCAGTCATCCTCATTTATGCAGGCTTTCCAGAATAACATGGAGACAGACAACTCTGTCCATAGAAGAGAGAGCAAATTTGAGTGCCACCAGTGTGACAAAACTTTGGCATCCAAAACTGCCCTTCATTACCACAGCCTGACACACAGTGGTGTTAGGAATTATGAGTGTGGTGAGTGTGGGAGGAAATTTATCAAAAAGTCTCACCTTACCACACACAGCCTGACACACAGTGGTGTTAGGAATTATGAGTGTGGTGAGTGTGGGAGGAAATTTATCAAAAAGTCTCACCTTACCACACACAGCCTGACACACAGTGGTGTTAGGAATTATGAGTGTGATGAATGTGGGAGAAAATTTACCAAAAAGTCTCACCTCACCACACACAGCGTGACACACAGTGGTGTTAGGAATTATGAGTGTGGTGAGTGTGGGAAGAAATATACCCAAAAGTCTTCCCTCACCAAACACAGCCTGACACACAGTGGTGTTAAGAATCATGAGTGTGGTGAGTGTGGGAGGAAATTTACCCAAAAGTCTCACCTTACCACACACAGCCTGACACACAGTGGTGTTAGGAATTATGAGTGTGGTGAGTGTGGGAGAAAATTTATCCTAAAGTCTCACCTCACCACACACAGCCTGACACACAGTGGTGTTAAGAATTATGAGTGTGATGAGTGTGGGAGGAAATGTACCACAAAGTATGAACTCGCCAAACACATCATAACACACAGTGGTGTTAAGAATTATGAGTGTGGTGAGTGTGGGAAGAAATTTACCCAAAAGTCTTCCCTCACCACACACAGCCTGACACACAGTGGTGTTAGGAATTATGAGTGTGGTGAGTGTGGGAAGAAATTTATCCAAAAGTCTAACCTCACCACACACAGTGTGACACACAGTGGTGTTAGGAATTATGAGTGTGGTGAGTGTGGGAAGAAGTTTACTGTAAAGTCTTCCCTCACCACACACAGGCTGACACACAGTGGTGTTAGGAATCATGAGTGTGATGAGTGTGGCAAAAGATTTCTTACCATTTCTCATCTTCATAGACACGCCTTCAGACACACTGGGTTGAGGAAGTTCAAGTGTGATGACTGTGGCAAGTGTTTCAAGACAAAAGGTGATATTGCCAGACATGTGAAGGTCCACTTTTGAGGTGATGTGCTGTGTGGACAAGCTGTCACCAAGGCTGTGGATGTGGTTGTAGTTGGGGAGCAGCAGGTGAGCCAAGGTGCTGTTGCCTGTCTTACAATTCTTTACTGTGTTTGTGATGTTGAAAACAGTTTCTCAGTTCCTTGGAGATGCTAAGTCCTTGTATGTTTGTGACAGTAGTGATTAGAAATGCCACACAACAATGGTGTTGTGGTGTGGTGTGGTGTGGTGTTGGTCACCTTCCTTCACAACCCGTGTGTTTCTTGTGTGTAGCCATTTTGGACATATTTCTTTATAAATTTATGAGACTTATGAAGAAAATAGAGATATCTTCAGTTTTCTAAATAAATTTATATTTTTTTATATAACCAAGAAAACAAAATTTTTCAATGTCACTATATGTATGTGTTTTATAATGTGTTCCATCATTGAGAGACAGTGACAGTGGTGGTGGTGGTAGTAATAACAAATAAGAGAAGGAGACACCCAAGCGGATGTTTAGAGAAACAGCCTGCGGCAGATGCCACATCATCACCACAGATGTCCAGGTGCCATGTGGCTGCCGTGCTGCGTGTGCCAGACCAGCGAAAGTTGTTGGTTGCTGTGAAAGCAGCCTAAGAAGGTGTGTTAGCTTGGGAATGGGATTTTATCAGAGCTAATCCACCAGATGTTACTGCTGCTACATGTCCCATGCTGGCATGAGGTAAAATTTTGTTATATTAAATCACAGATGCATACAGATGAATAGAACATTGATTATGATGTTACTGTTGACGTTCTGTATCTACTTTTAAATATCCTGTATGGATAATTTTGGGAGAAGTTGCTCAAAACATATTTTTTTTATTACTTTGTAATACCGATATCAATAACTTAAATATATATGATATATTACAAGTAAAATATCTATTGATTTGGACAATGAAAAGGTTTGTATTTACTGAGTTGTATTGTTCAGGGCTCATAGTGTCCTGTCTCCATGTCTCCATTTATACATTTTGTCCTTAAAGTTGTGCACATTATGTGGTGTAACAACTTCATCACTCAATGCATTACACTTTTCCACTGTTGTGTGGAAAACTGTATTTTGCAACATCCTTCATACACTGCCTCATCCTGATCTTCTTTCCATGTCCTCTTGTCCTTCCAGCTTCTTCTGTCACCAGCACCAGATCTTCCTTGTCTATCTTTTCAATGCCATTTATTATTTTATACATTGTTATTAGGTCTTCTTCTTCCCTTCTATCTTGTAAGGTTGGCAGTCTCATTTCCTTCAGCCTTTCTTCATATGTTAAGTCCTTTAGTTCTGGCACCATCTTTGTAGCAATCTTCCTTATCCGTTCTAATCTTATATCTTTTTTATAGCTGGGAGACCACACCACAGCTGCATATTCCAGCCTTGGTAATAATTTTTTCATCATATCTTTGCCCATGAATTAAAATGCCACTCTAACATTAGTCAACATTTTATATGCTAATCCAAATATGTTCCTTGTGTGTTTTTCAGGTTCAGATTTTCCTGTATAATCACTCCCAGGTCTTTTTCCTCTTTAGTCTTCATTATTTGTTCCTCTCCTTCGGATAGTTCCATGCCGGTCTTCTCTTGCTCTTTCCCAATTCCATTACGTGACATTTCTTGGCATTGAACTCTAACTTCCACTTCTTACTCCACTCATAGGTTTTGTTTCTTTCTTCCTGCAGCAGCAAACAGTCCTCTTGGGTTTTGATTACTCTTAGCAGCTTTGCATCATCAGCAAACCAATTAATATAACTGTTTACCCCATTTTGTATGTCATTTACATATACCTGGAGCATAAAGGGGGCTAACACTGACCCTTGTGGCACTCCACTTGTTACTTTACCCCAAGATGAGTATGTATCTGTGATCACAGTTCTCATCTCTCTGTCCTTCAAATAATCCCTTATCCAATCTAACAAAGTTCCTCTCAGTCCTCCTGTGTTCTCTAGTTTCCAAAGTAGTCTGCCATGAGGGACTCTGTCAAAAGCCTTCTTTCTGTCCAGGTATACTGTGTCCACCCATCCATCTCTGCTCTCCAGTCCTTCTATTACTCTTGAGTAGAAACTTAATGACTTTGACACACATGACCGTCCTGTCTTGAACCCAAGTTGTCTGTTTGATATAAGCTGTTCTTCTTTGATAATTTCACACATCTTCCCCACAACACTTGTAAGTGACACTGGTCTGTAATTTAATGGCTCAGTTGACTTTCCTCCTTTGAATATTGGGATTATGTTGGCTCTCTTCCATTAAGTGGTACTCTCCCTTCTTTTAATGAGCTTGTAACCATTTCCCAAACTGGTTCTAACAGCTGCTGATCTTTACATTCCTTTAGTGCCCAGCCCGACACACCATCCCGTCCCATCGCTTTTCTCACATCCAAATTTTGTATTAGTCTTCCAATTTGTTGTTTGTGCACTATGATTCCCTGCAAGCCTCAGTGAGCACAGTTTCTTCAGGGAAAACAGTTTGGAAACTTTCATTCACTATTTCACTCATTTCCTTTGATGTTTGGTATGTGTTCCTTCCTTTAATTATTTTTCTATTATTTCCTTATTCTTCATCTTAACCATTTATAAATTTGTAGAAAAGCTTGAGTTCATCTTTGCTTTTTCACACCACATCTTTCTCAAAGTTTCTTCCTCTCTCCTTACTCTAATACTACTGTATATTCATTTCTCGCATCCTTATATTGCCGTCGGTTGTTTTAATTTCTCTGCTTTTTTAGTTTCTTCCAAGCATGTATACTTTTCTTTACTCTATAGATAGGTATGTATTTCTTCACTGTTTCATTATGTTTTTGTGGGAATATTTCATATTTCCCTTGTATTGTCCTTACGTTCATAATGTTCCTCCATTCAACATCAGCAAAAAATTTTCTTAACTTTTCAAAATCTACTCTTGTATAATTGAATCTCTTTTGTAGTCATCTCTTTCTCTTATCCCATCCTCCTCCTCCTCTTGCATTTCCACCTCTAATGTCACATGATCACTTCTTCCCATTGGACTGAGGTACTGTATGCTGGTTTCTTTGTGAGTACTAGGTCAAGCAACAATGGTTCTTCTTCCCCCCTGTACCATGTTGACTCCTCCACCCACTGATCCAGTGTATGTACCATAGTCAACTGTAACACCTCCTCGCTCCATTGTCCAGCATTATCCAGTAATTTCCTCCAATTCTTTTGTTGTTCTTTCCAAATTCCATCACGCTGCAATTCTTTATACATTGAATTCCAGTAGCCATTTAGTAATAGTGCAATCATTTAATTTGTCAAGGTCTTGTTGTAGGACTTCCCAGTCAGTCACTCTTGGCGTCATCTGCAAACACACTGTGCATGTACTGTAGCCTTTTGAGCCCTCCACCACATCATTGACATATGCTGTGGTTTGATTGGTTGTTCCATATTACTGTTCTTACTTTTCTGCTAAATAAGACTTCTTGTATACACTTTAAGATTTATCCTCCCATTCCTCCTACACATTATTTCAGTTTCCATATTAATGGTTTGTGCAGCACCTTATCAAAGGCTTTCTTTAAATCCAGGTGTGTGTGTGTGTGTGTGTGTGTGTGTGTGTGTGTGTGTGTGTGTGTGTGTGTGTGTGTGTATTTACCTAAATGTATTTACCTAGTTGTAGTTTTCCAGAGCCTGGGCTTTTTGCTCGTGTGGCCCCGTCTCCATATCTACACTTATCCAATTTTTCTTTAAAACTATGTACACTCTTTGCTGACACCACTTCCTCACTCAAACTGTTCCAAGTCTCAACACATCTTTGCGGGAAACAAAATTTTTTTAACATCTCTCAGACATCGTCCCTTCCTTAGTTTCTTACTATGCGATCTTGTGCTTCTAAAGTCATATTCTTCTCTCAGGATCAGTTTCTCATTATCCACTTCATCCATTCCGTTAATCAATTTATAAACTTGTATCAGATCCCCTCTCATTCTTCTCTGCTCCAAGGTTGGTAGATCCATAGCCTTTAGTCTCTCCTAATATGTCATCCCTTTAAATTCTGGAACCATTCTTGTAGCCATTTTTGTAGTCTCTCTAATTTTCTTATGTGTTTCTTTTTATGGGGAGTCCACACAACTCCTGCATATTCCAATCTAGGTCTTATTTTAGTACTTATCAATTTCTTCATCATTTCCTTGTCCATATAGTGAAATGCTACTCCAATATTCCTTAGCAAATTATACGTCTCTCTGAAAATTCTATCAATATGGCTTACCAGTTGATTATTTTCTTCCATTGTCACTCCCAAGTCCTTTTCCTTTTTTACTTTATCAAGTTCTACTCTATCTCCCATCTTATAGATTCCTACTGGTCATCTTTCACTTTTTCCCATTTCCATGACATGGCTTTTGTCCACATTGAATTCCATCTCCCATTTTTTGCTCCATTTCCAGATCTTGTTTAAGGTGGAAATTCTTTAATTTGGTCAAAAAAATTGAAAAATTGGAAACTTGGTACTTGGGTTCGTCTCTGGAGAGGAAGCCATGGCTTGCCAGGCACATAACACTGCTTACCTGGTAATGGCGGGTTTAAAGGGCCGGCCCTTTCAATACCAAGCGTGCATACGCCTTTTTCTTCTAGTCTTTGTTTTGCTTGTATTTATTTATTTTTTTTGAGCTGTTTTATTTATTTTTGCGTGATGTACGATAGTTTAGTATCAGGCAATGAGGGTGAGGAAGACGCTACTCCCTCAGTACCAATCGATACAGCCTTAGGGAGTGCCCGTGCATGCAGCCTACCTGTTGATCGTATTTTACACGTGTTGGGTTCCCAAATTGTGACAATGCCACATGTAAGGCCATGATGTAACATGGCCTGAAACTATCTAAACAGCCACTACCAGCCTCCAAGCAGTTGTCAAGGGATTATGTAAGTACATATCTGAGTTTGGTACATATTGGAGTTTTTTTTTTTTTTTTTTTTTTTTTTTTTTTTTTTTTTTATACCATGTGGGCTTTTCACGGAATTTATGGGCTAAAGGGGATACTTTTAGGGTACCTCCTATCTTAAAGCCCACCTGCTAGGAAACCGTTGCCCAGTGAGGAAGCGAGTTATGTTTTTTGAAGATGTTCACAGAAAAATCGTTTTCTCGACTTTCAGTTTTTCAGCATATACTGTTGAATAACTTTTTCAGTAATTGGTCAATTTCAAAATTTTTGCAGCAAAATGATCAACAACCTCATCTTAACAAATGCTAGCATGATAATGCATGAACTCACTCAAATAAATTTACAACAGGCTTATAAACTCAAATTTTGATGAAAAAAAAGGTAACAATTTGGCGTGTAATGAAATTGTTATAACATAGGTTATGTGTATGCCGATGCTAACATTTATTTGTTGTTATGTATATTATATGTGGTTAAGAGGAAATTGCCACACTGTTATTAGATTTGATTTTATAATGGTATTTTGAATTATTTTCTTATCGCCGAAAAAATATTTATTGCAAAAAAACTACGCCACATTTGTGTACCAAATTAACACTGAAGACGTACACCATAAACGTACACCTTGTGTATAAATATTATTGAATTCGGTGAAAAAATAGCAATGGGAGAGCCAAAAAACCGATATTGATATCGAGTCATCGAATTACCACCTTAAGTCTTCCTGTAGTATTTCACAATCCTCTTTTTGTTTAATGACTCTGCACAGTTTTGCATCGTCCGCAAACAGATTTATGTAGCTGTTCACTCCCTCTGGCATGTCATTTATATATACAAGAAAAAGTATTAGCATCAATACTGACCCCTGTGGCACTCCGCTGTCTACTGTTCTCCACTTGGACTTCATATCTTTAACTAT
Organism: Portunus trituberculatus; assembly: GCF_017591435.1. Taxonomy (NCBI): domain Eukaryota; kingdom Metazoa; phylum Arthropoda; class Malacostraca; order Decapoda; family Portunidae; genus Portunus; species Portunus trituberculatus. The sequence goes on along the minus strand of NC_059256.1, from coordinate 1,272 downwards.
CATCCTTATTTCTCTTCCCCTTAAGTAATTCTTTATCCATCTCAATGTGCTTCCTTTTAAGCCACCCTTCTCCTCTAACTTCCATAGTAATCTTGCATGTGGCACTTTATCAAACACCTTTTTTAAATCTAAATAAATACAGTCAACCCATCCCTCTCTCTCTTGTACTCTATCAACTATTGTAGAATAGAAACTCAATAAATTTTTCACACATGACCGACCTTTTCTAAAACCAAATTGGCTATTTGATAATATTTTGTTGTCTTCAAGAAACCCGATCCATTGCTTCTTTATTACTTTTTCACACATCTTGCATATTACACTAGTTAGTGATACCGGTCTGTAATTTAAAGGTTCTTCCTTCCTTCCACTCTTATATATGGGAACCACCTCAGCTCTTTTCCACTCCACTGGCACTTTTCCATTTTCAATTGAGCATTTTATGATGATGTATATTGGACTTGCTAGTTCTTCCCTACATTCTTTCAGTATTCTGCCTGAGACTTCATCCAGTCCCATTGCCTTTTCCTCATCTAGTTCCGTCATCAACTTTTTTATTTCAAGCTTTGTTACTTTAATCTCTTTCATATGGACAGTCTCTCTATTACCCTGTGGTCTTTCAAATTTGGATTCCTTAGTAAAGACCTCATGAAATTTACTATTTAACAGTTCTGCCATGCTTTTTGGGTCTTCCACCATTCCGTTTTCTCCTTTTAACCTTTCTATTGTTTTTTTTTGTCTTATTTTTCCATTTATGAATCTGTAGAACAATTTTGGTTGTTCCTTACATTTTTCGACAATGTCCTTTTCATAGTTCCTTTCTTCTTCCTTTCTCACCTTAGCATATTCATTTGCTGTTTAGAAGTTTTCCTTATTTGCTGGATTTCTATTTCTCCTCCACCTTTTCCATGCTCCATCTCTTTTCTCCTTTGCCCTAGCACATCTTGCATTAAACCAATCTTTCTTTCCTTCTTCTTTAGGTCTATATTTCGGGACATATTCCCTGACCCCAGTTTTGTATATTTCCAAAAATAAGTTATATTTCTGTGTGTGTGTGTGTATTTACCTAGTTGTAGTTTTACAGGGCCTGGGCTTTATGCTCGTGTGGCCCCGTCTCCATATCTACACTTATCCAATCTTACTTTAAAAGTGTGCACACTCGTTGCAGACACTACTTCTTCATCTAAACTGTTCCACGTCTCAATACATCTCTGCGGGAAACTATATTTTTTTTATATCTCTCAGACATCTTCCCTTTCTCAGCTTTTTACT
>NC_059255.1:6790673-6795673 GCF_017591435.1 Portunus trituberculatus | reverse complement strand
TCTCTACTACCTACTACCTACTACTCAACTACTACTACTACTACAACTACTACTACTACTACTACTAACACCAAGTGAACATTATCACCCGAAGTGAGTCCGATATTTTCAACAGATGAACGATACAGAAAAAGAAAGAAAAAAAATACAATAACAAACGATAAGATCAGGAAATGCGTGAGGATTTAGAAGGATTCGAAGGAGGAGGAGGAGGAGGAGGAGGGAAGAAGAGACACAATGGGATAGTGAAAAGCACCCTTCTCCTCCTCCTCCTCCTCCTCTTCGCGCGCTTCGCAACCGAGTCCCAGGAAACTAAATAACGTTGGTTGGGCGTCGCAAATCAGGGCCACGCGTCGCATAATCCAGAGTTTGCCAAAAGAGAGTAATATACAAGGGAATATGTTAGTGGCGGGGCATACGTTCCCTACTGCCGCTGTTTGGTTACGGCGGGAGGACGGGCCGGGCAGATGCGTTACAATTCAGACCTGGGTGTCGTATGAATATATGGCTTACTGGCTTCCTCGCTCGCTCGTTGGATGTTTGGCTGTTTGGAGAGTGTTCACGTGGGGTCTTTGTGTCTGTCTGTGTCTCTGTTTGTGTTTGTGTTTGTGTTTGTGTTTGTGTCTGTGTCTGTCTGTCTCTCTCTGAATTTCACTTTTTAATTTTTTTCTTTGTTTTTTATTCCTCCTTTTCCATCGTTCTTTACTTCTTCTCTTGACATTATTTCATATCACATCTCCTCCTCCTCCTCCTCCTTCTCCTCCTCCTCCTCTTCTTCCTTCTCCTTCCTCAATCAAGCCTCTCCTCTTTATCATCTCTTCCTACTATTCCTTCACCTTTTTCTTTCTTCAGTCTCGAGAAGGAATTTAGAAGAAAGACAAAAAATAATATAAGAAAAATGAATAAATGGGGAGCATGATTGAAATAAAATTTGACTTTAGTTTAGCCAGATTCCTTCATGTATGTATGTATATATGCATGTATTACTACTACTACTACTACTACTACTACTACTACTACTACTACTACCAGGACCACTATTTACAGCTCAGAGATTTTTCCCTTCACCACTACACCAAATATCTTTCCTCCATATCTCCAACACTCCCCTCCTTCCCATCCCTCTCCCATCCCTCTCCCACCCCGACCCTCTCGCAGCCTCTTCACGTAAATTTAGGTTCTCTCTCTCTCTCTCTCCTTCCATTTTTTTTTTTTCAGGGAGGTTTCTGGGAATAAAGAAGAGGAAATAAAGGAAGAAGCCAAAATGAGGTCTGAAGGGAAAACTTAGGAAGACCCGTTTCATCCCCAAATTATCTTCCCCTAAATAGAGCGAGGGGGAAAGTATGGCCTCGTAATTGTCAGACGGAGACACAGAATTCAACCCCCCTTTTTCCTCGTCCTCGTCCTCCTCGTCCTCGTCTCCGTAAGATAAAGAAAAAAATATATCTTATGTGCGAAGGAGAAAAAACTAGACGAAGGATTAAAATAAAGATGTGTATGTGAGTGTATGTGAGTTTCTTATGCGTGGGAATAGAAAAAATAGTGTTGCAAATTTGATATAAAAAGGGAATTTACGCGTTTCAATACTGGGACGCATTTTTACTATGAGTTTTGGGTACGATTAGACGATTTTGTTTGCATTAGGAAGGGTCAGAAGATTAATGGCCAGTCTTCAATATTCTAATCCCCGACATGAGTTTCTGAAGCTGTGCAAATTCACTAAATAAGCAGAATAAACATGAAAACACGCTTTAATACTGAGATGCAATTCTTACTATGAGTTTTGGGTACCATTAGACGATTTTATTCGCATTAGAAAGGATCTATGGAGGTCAGAAGATTAATGGCCAGAGTCTTCAATATTTCAATCCCCGACATGAGTTTCTGAAGCTGTGTAAAATCACCAAATAAGCAGAATACACATAAAAACGCGTCCCAGTACTGAAGAAGTCAAGTATTATGTGAATTAAAAACCATAGATTTGAAAATATACATCTTATGGACGAAGAAATAATATAAACGGTAATACACAAATAAGAAAATATATACAAGGAAGTAAAAACATACAATAAATGAAATAAAAAAAAAATAGGTAACAACGATAATAACAACAACAACAAAAACAAGAACAACATAAAAAGATAGCGAGAGTACGTAGAGACAATAATGATGAGAGAGAGAGAGAGAGAGAGAAGAAAAGAGCGAGCAGAAAGACATACAGTGATGGTGGAGTGGGCTGCCAGTTAGTTATTAAACAAGTCATGACAGAGAGGAAATGATGAAGTAATGACACGTTGTTAACCATAAACTGCATCATTACCTGGACGAAGAGGAGGAGGAGGAGGAGGAGGAGGAGGAGGAGGAGGAGGAGGAGGCAAGAGACGGTCATCTGAAGGTACCGAAAAAAAAGAAAAAGGAGGAAAAATATGAAGATAAAAGAGCAGAGAAAAAAAAGAAGGAGAATTAAAAGCTCATAAAATTTAGGAACAATAAAATGTTACACACACTCACATTCATCTCAATTTAAACAGACACTCGGACATACAGACAGACAGACGAACGAGTTAATAAAGAAGAACAAAAGGACCGAAAGTGCTTAGTCTGTCATCACGGTAGACACACACAACATCACACGCTCAGGCACACAGACACACACACACAGACACACAGGCAGACAGACAGACAGACAGGCAGCAGACAGACAGACAGACAGACACTAAGTACATAATAATACCAACGAAAAGGCTGATAGACAATTTTCATTCTGTATTTTCATGTCTATAATCTTTTTCTTTATTTCTCTTCAATTATTATATATCTGGCGTATGTGGTCTCTCTCTCTCTCTCTCTCTCTCTCTCTCTCTCTCTCTCTCTCTCTCTCTCTCTCTCTCTCCCTTTCTCTCCTTCATTTCCTCAAACTTCTAACGTTACTTATTTCTTCCTTGAGTCATTTTCTCTTTCCTTCCTCCCTCACCCGCCAGTTAGCGTGTGCGTGTGGCTACAGTTAAAAAGAAGGAAAAAAAAAAAAACAAGGAACAAGTGTGCGTGTAGAGGAAGAGAAGAAGGAGGAGGAGGAGGAGGAGGAGGAGGACGAGGAGGAGGAGGAGGAGTGCATGCTTCTATATCTCGCTATCAAGTACGGCCACACCATGACAATTTTCTCCCTCCCAGTCAATCAGAAGACATTTTTACTCACTCTTCCTGTGTGTGTGTGTGTGTGTGTGTGTGTGTGTGTGTGTGTGTGTGTGTGTGTGTGTGTGGTTTCGATTCAAGACTCGACACACACGCACCACTAAGCAGCCACAGCGAAGCCCGTATTGAAATGATAGGGTAGATGACACCTCGCCTTGATTTTCTGTCCGTTTGTCTGTGTGTCTGTCTCTCTCTGTCTGTCTGTCTGTCTTTCTGTCTGTCTCACTGTCTGTCTGCCGTAAAGTGTTTATCTCTGTTTGTCAGTCTTCTTTTCCCTGTTTGTCTTAATTTCTGACTGTCAATCTATCTTTCTGTCAGTCTCTCTCTCCTCTCTCTCTCTCTCTCTCTACTTGTTCTCACCGTTGTTACAGTCGGGAGTTGCTTTGCGCGTTGTCGTCGTTGCTGTCGTTGTTGTTGTCGTCGTTGTTGGTGTCGGCAGTGGTGGTGTTGGTGTCGCTGTTGTTGTTGTTGTTGTTGGGTGTAATAATTCTGGCGGTAACGAGACAAGATAATCAAGGCTGTATTGAGCGGTCAGCGTTGGCGTCAAAATAGGGTGTCGTTTTGAAGGCCTGGCCGCCGCGCCGCCTCTGACTCCGCTAATGAAGTGCACCATTACTCGCGCCGCCCGTGATCCACTGCCGCTCCCGGATTATATTTATTTAAGGCGCTTTAATCCCCCTACCTTGTTTATCGCCATTTCGGTGAATGTATCGCTCATTAACATAGGAAAGCGGCCCACACCGGCATGAGAAACGGTCGCCAAGCACATTAGAGCAGGAGTGTTTTTTTTTTGTGTGGACGTGTGTGTGTGTGTGTGTGTGTGTGTGTGTGTGTGTGTGTGTGAGCCGACAGTGCTGCATTATCACCACGGATGATACATTAGGAGCTCGTCCCGTGAAGCATGTGGGAATCAGGCAGGCCCACACACACACACACACACACACACAACACCTCTCTCTCTCTCTCTTGCTCCTTTGCCTGTGTAATGTGTAAGGTTGACGTTATTGCTGAAAGATTTTGACTCCCACGCACGTTACACACTAAACATGCCACGCACCACGCACACACGCATCGTTTCGTGTGTGTGTGTGTGTGTGTGTGTGTGAGCGCTACTATAAGGTGAGAAACATAGCGAGAACATTACGGTTTATCTTTTTTCCCCTCATTACCCACTCGTACTTATGATTCTCTCTCTCTCTCTCTCTCTCTCTCTCTCTCTCTCTCTCCTCGATACAAACACCTCAAACATGGAAACACACAAGAAAGAAGCACATCACGTACGAAACTGACAAACCTCAATGATTTACAACACTTCTGCTCCTGCTCCTCTTCCTCCTCCTGCCGCTGCCCCACCGTCATTCCCCCCAGCCAAGGAGCCAATCGCCACAGTCTCCTCGCGCCTCCCTCAGTCCCGCGCCTCACCACATCGTTTACGACACCCTCAAAACCACGCCGCAAAGAGCCTCCTCGCCTTTACCGCCAGTGGTCCTCACACACGCAAGGGAGAAGGAGAAGGTCCCGTCCCAGCCCTTCCCTCCCAGCCCAGCCACGTTCCACTCCGTCCCACCTCGTACTACCTCGACACCTCCTTTTCACCTTCCCTCCCACTCGTCCCCCAGCCGCCGCCACCCAGGCATTACCCTCCTCCTCAATAGCAGCTTGGAATCAATAAAAACAAATAGTACAAATTGAAATGACAGTCATTAGCCGGGAGTTTATGTCACCGGGACGGGTCGGGCGGCTGGTGAAGGCTCATAAATTTGGCTAAATGTACCTCTGGCCGACTCTCGGCCGCCGCCCTCCCTGTA
>NC_059255.1:6775247-6790173 GCF_017591435.1 Portunus trituberculatus | reverse complement strand
GAGGGTCATATAAGATGGGTGAAGGAGTAGTGTTGAAAAAGGTGGAAAAGGAAAAGGATTTGAGAGTGATAATACAAGACCATGGGCAGTTTGAGGCTCATATTGACAAGATGTTTGGAGAAATATATAATTTGATTATAAATATTGGATTAGCCTTCCATTATATGGATAAAGATATGATGAAGAAATTAATTAGTACTGTAATTAGACCAAGATTGGAATATGCTGGGGTGGTTTGGTCCCCTTATAAAAGAAGCATATAAGGAAGTTGGAGAGATTGCAGAGAATGGCAACAAAATGGTTCCGGAATTGGCAGAAATGACCTGAGGAAAGATTAAAAGAAATGAATTTGCTTACCTTGGAACAAAGAAGAGAAAGAGGAGATTTAATACAGGTTTATAAACTGTTGAGCAGTTTGGATGAAGTGGATAATGAGCAAATGATGTTGAGAGAGGAAAATTTAAATAGAACTACGAGATCGCATAGTATAAAGATAGCCAAGGGAATATGCTTGAAAGATGTGAAGAAATATAGTTTCCCACAGAGATGTGTAGAGGTGTGGAATGGTCTGAGTGAGGTGGTGGTGTCAGCGAGGAGTGTGCATAGTTTTAAAGGAAAGTTGGATGTGTGTAGACTGTAGATATGGAGATGGGGCCACACGAGTATAAAGCCCAGGCCCTGTAAAAATTACACACACACACACACACAAGAAGAAGTGGAAGAGATCCATAGACTGGGTCCGTATAAGGAGGGAGTGAGCAGACCGATTAAAGTAGTACTGAAGTCAACAATCTGCGGAGGATGTCCTATATAGAACATCAAAGTTAAGAGAGATAGAAGGTTGTAAAAAGGTGTTTGTGAGAAAGAATAGAAATGAGGAAGAGAGAAGATATAAGGAATTGGTGGAAGAGGCGAGAAGGAAAAATGATGAGCGGTCTGAGGAGGAAAGAGAGAAAAGTTTTTTTGGAGAGTTATAGGAGAGAGAGTCAGAAAGTGGTATATGGAAAGAAGGAATACGGAGGAACCCCTAGAGGACAGTGGGTGGACCGTAATGTATACTAATATAGATGGGATACTGTCAAGTAGATTGGAATTGCAAGACTATATGATAGTGGAGAAGCCTGATATAGTGTGTTTGACAGACAAAATTGCATGAAAAAACAAAGATAAATTTGGATAATAAATATAATATATGGAGAAAGGATAGGGAGAGTAAAGGTGGAGGAGGAGTTATGATTATGACGAAGAAAGGAATGAATGTGGATAAGGTTTGGTATGGGAAGAACAACGCAGAAGTGATAAGCATAAGGATAAAAAGTGATGGAAAAGAATTAATAATCATGGTGACCTATGTACCTCCTTAAACAAATTCTTGGACATTAAGGGAATACGACAATATGATCAAGGATACTTTACAGAGTTTGCAAAGTGTATTATCTGGAAAAAGAAAGGTGATACTAGTAGGAGATTTTAATTGTAAGGAGGTGGATTGGGAAAATCTAGTAAGTGATGTTGGAGAAGAAGCAAGGGGAGAGAGATTTCTTAATCTAATGATGGAAAATATGATGGAACAGAGGGTGAAGGAAAATACTAGATATAGAGGATGATGATGAACCCGCTAGACTGGATTTGGTGTTAACACGAGAAGTATACCTATGTGGAGATATACAATACAAGTGTCCTTTGGGAAAGAGTGATCATGTGGTTATGGAAATGCAGATAGCAACAACACAGCGAAGGAAGGACGAGACATACAGGAGTGGTAGATTAAATTATAGAAAGATGGACACAGAAAGTTTGAAAAATTATTTCAGAAAATTAGATTGGGAGGAGATGTTACAAATCAGAGAAGTGCAAAAGAAATATGAGATTTTTATGAAATATTATAATGAAGGAGTTATGAAATTTGTACCAAAGTATAAACCGAGAGAGGAAGGAAGAAAGGATTGGTTTAATGCAACTTGTGTTAAGGCTAAAGAAAAGAGAGATGTGGCTTGGAAAATATAGAAAAAGAACAGGATTATACTAAATAAGGAGAATTATAGAGTGGCGAGAAATGAGTATGTGAGGGTAAGGAGGGAGGAAGAAAGAAAATTTGAAAAAGATATTGTAGACAAGAGTAAGGAACATCCAAAATTGTTTTACAGGTTCATAAATGGTAAACTTAAAAAGAGAGAGTCCATTGAAAGATTAAAAGGAGAGCAAGGGATAGTAGATGACCCTAAGAATATAGCAGAATTGCTAAATAATAGGTTTCAACAAGTATTTACTGAAGAAACAATGTTTGTAAAGCCTCAGAATGTACAAGGAAATGTGCACATGGATGACATTAAGATACCTAAAAAGGAGTTATATAAAATGTTGGAGGAACTTAAAGATGATAAAGCGATGGGACCAGATGAAGTTTCAGGAAAATTATTGAAGGAGTGTAGAGAAGAATTGATTGATCCATTATATGATATTATAAGGTGTTCATTAGAAACCAAGTACCAGTAGAGTGGAAGAGAGCTGAAGTGGTGCCCATTTATAAGGGAGGCAGTAAGGAAGAGCCTCTTAACTATAGACCTGTGTCTCTAACAAGTGTGGTCGGTAAGATTTGTGAGAGGGTGATAAAGAAATATTGATACGGTTCCTGGAGGATCATAAGTTATTATCGGATCATCAATTTGGCTTCAGGAAAGGGAGGTCATGTGTAACAAATCTACTGAGCTTTTATTCAAGAGTGGTTGACAAAATACAGAGAGAGAGGATGGATGGACTGTGTATATTTGGATTTAAAGAAAGCTTTTGACAAGGTACCTCACAGAGACTGTTATGGAAAGTAGAGATTTATGGAGGACTGAAAGGAAAAGTGTTAAAGTGGATGGAAAACTACTTGAGATGGAGGGAGATGAGAACGGTAATAAGGGATGCAAAGTCGGACTGGTTGGTGGTGGAGAGTGGAGTCCCACAAGGCTCAGTGCTGGCACCAATACTTTTCCTGGTATATATTAATGACATGCCAGAGGGAGTAAACAGTTATATTAATTTGTTTATGGATGATGCGAAGTTGTGTAGGTGTGTGAAGAGTGAAGAAGATTGTGAAATTTAACAGGCAGACCTGGATAGGATTTGGGAGTGGAGCAAGAGGTGGCAAATGGAATTTAATCTGAGCAAAAGTCATGTGATGGAGATGGGAAAGAGTGGAAGACGGCCAAGAGGGTCATATAAGATGGGTGAAGAAGTAGTGTTGAAAAAGGTGGAAAAGGAAAAGGATTTGGGAGTGATAATACAAGACCATGGGCAGTCTGAGGCTCATATTGATAAGATGTTTGGAGAAACGTATAATTTGATAAAAATATTGGATTAGCCTTCCATTATATGGATAAAGATATGATGAAGAAATTAATTAGTATGGTAATTAGACCAAGATTGGAATATGCTGGAGTGGTTTGGTCCCCTTATAAAAGAAGCATATAAGGAAGTTGGAGAGATTGCAGAGAATGGCAACAAAAATGGTTCCGGAATTGGCAGAAATGACCTATGAGGAGAGATTAAAAGAAATGAATTTGCTTACTTTGGAACAAAGAAGAGAAAGAGGAGATTTAATACAGGTTTATAAACTGTTGAATGGACTGGATGAAGTGGATAATGAGCAAATGATGTTGAGAGAGGAAAACTTAAGTAGAACTACAAGATCGCATAGTAAAAGATAGCCAAGGGAATATGCTTGAAGGATGTGAAGAAATATAGTTTCCCACAAAGATGTGTGGAGGTGTGGAATGGTTTGAGTGAGGAGGTGGTGTCAGCAAGGAGTGTGCATAGTTTTAAAGGAAAGTTGGATGTGTGTAGATATGGAGACGGGGCCACACGAGTATGATACCCAGGCCCTGTAAAATTACAACTAGGTGAATACACACACACACACCAAACCTTAACCAATCTTGCCCACTCCCACACACACACACACATTTCACCAGATCCTAATGCACACTGCCACACAGCCTCACCTCACTTCAAAACACAAAAAAATCTTCACATAAACAAATTCACAGTATAAAACACAAACTTATTTCAAAACCCAACCCCAAAAAAACTTTCCAAACACACACACACACACACACACACCAGCACCTTGCCACAGAAATTCAGTATTTTTATGAGACCTTCCAAGACAGTGGTTCCCAAACTGGGGGTGAATTATCCCTTGGGAGCAGCTTAACAATTTTTGGGTGAGAAATAAAGCTGACACAAAAAATAAATAAATAAATAAGAATTCTGAAAAATGAAGAAAACCTTGCAGTGCCTCCCATTACAATTACTGTTACCTTAATCTTAGTGGGCAAAGTTGTAACCTAAATAATCATTCTGTGTAAGGGATAATGTGGCATGTTAACCCCTTCAGTACTGGGACACATTTTTACCTTGAGATCTGTGTACCATTAGACCATTTTATTCACTTTAAGAAGGGTCTATGGAGGGCACAAGAATAATGGCCATAATCTTCACTATCTTAACTCCTTCAGTACTGGGACAAATTTTTACCTTAACATTTGTGTACCATTAGACCATTTTATTGACATTAGGAGAGGTGTATGGAGATCACAAGATTAATGGCCACAGTCTTCACTATTTCAACCCCTTCAGTATTGAGACACATTTTTACCCTGAGATCTGTGTACCATTAGACAATTTTATTGACATTAGGAAAAGCTTATAGACATCAGAAGATTAATGGCCACAGTCTTCACCATTTTTACGCCATCAGTACTGGGACAAATTTTTACCTTAACATTTGTGTACCATTAGACCATTTTATTGACATTAGGAGAGGTGTATGGAGATCACAAGATTAATGGCCACAGTCTTCACTATTTCAACCCCTTCAGTATTGAGACACATTTTTACCCTGAGATCTGTGTACCATTAGACAATTTTATTGACATTAGGAAAAGCTTATAGACATCAGAAGATTAATGGCCACAGTCTTCACCATTTTTACGCCATCAGTACTGGGACAAATTTTACCTTAACATTTGTGTACCATTAGACCATTTTATTGACATTAGGAAACATCTACAGAGGTCAGAAGATTAATGGCCACATTCTTCATTATTTTAACCCTTCAATACTGGGACATCTTGAGATTTGTGTACCATTAGACCATGTTATTGACAGTAGAAAAGATCTATAGACGTCAAAAGACTAATGGCCACATTCTTCACTATCTTAACCCCTTCAATACTGAGACACATTTTTACCTTGAGATTTGTGTACCATTAGACATATTATTGACATTAGGAAAGGTCTATAGAGGGCAGAAGAATGATAGCCACAGTCTTCACTATTTTAACCCTTCAGTAATGGGACACATTTCTACCTTGAGATCTGGATACCATTAGACCATTTTATTGACACTTGGAAAGGTCTAAAGAAGGCAGAAGATTAATGGCCACAATCTCCACTATTTTTACCCCTTCAGTACTAGGACACATTTTACCTGACATTCGTGTACCATTAGACCATTTTATTCACATTAGCAAGGGTCTATGGAGGTGACACGATCAATGGCCACAGTCTTCACTATTTAACCCCTTCAGTACTGGGACACATTTTTATCTTGAGATTTGTGTACCATTAGACCATTTCATTGCCATTAACAAAGTTCCATAAACATCAGAGGATTAATGGCCAGTCTTCACTGTGGAAATCTGAACAAATTTTCAACTTCACAAAATATTCTTAAACAATTTTTCAAGTTAACAAATATTCAAAGATGAAAATGTTTGGTTTTGAAGTGACACAATCTTACAAACCAACTCTTTCAATAATAAAGAGGGGGGAGAGAGAGAGAGAGAGAGAGAGAGAGAGAGAGAGAGAGAGAGAGAGAGAGAGAGAGAGAGAGAGAGAGAGAGAGAGAGAGAGAGAGAGAGAGAGTTCTAAAGGCAGAATGACAAGATTTTTACAATATTAACTGGAGAAACATTCTTGAAAACCCTGCCAATCATTTCTGGCCTTGGAAAATAATCATGGTGGAGAATAAAGCATTTTTAATCGTGATTTTATGGTTCTAGAGGCAGAGTGACTACATTTCTACATTATTAACTGGAGAAACACTCTTGAAAACCCTGCCAGTCATCTCTGTGGCCTTGGAAAACAGTCGTGGTGAGAGTAAATTGTTTGTGAATATAGCCCTTTGACTGACACACAAACATCAACAATGCACATTCTTCATTCCCTCTGAGCTCAGTAAGTGAATGATTGAGTGAGCGCTGAGTGAATCTCTTAACAAGCACACTGCATCTTTGTCCAGAGAATCCAACACTTGCTTCACAAACTCATGTGGGGATTAAAATAGTGAAAACTGTGCCCATTGATATTGTCACCTCCATACACCCTTCCTAATGTCAATAAAATGGTATTATCACAGCCAAACTTTCTTCAAATGCCATCAAAAACATACCAAATAGTCTTAAAATACCATAAAAACATGCCAAATGGTCTTAAAATACCATAAAAACATGCCAAACTGTCTTAAAATGTCCTTAAAAGAAAAAAAAATAAAACATGACAAACTGCTAATCTATCCTAACTCTTCTTCATGGCTTAGGTGTTGTCTTGTACCCTGGGTGTTGCTGATGGCTGTAGGTGTTGTAGAAGGCTTGTGTTGTGTTGTGTTCTTTGTCTTGGCTTGACTTTCCTGTAATGAGAGATGCACTGTTTACATTGAGTCACCTTCACTATGCTGTAAACTGAACTGAACGCAACTCAACCAAACAAACTGTCTTAAAATGCCTTTAAAACATGCCAAACTGTCTCAATATGCCCTCAAATATGTCAAACTCTTAATATATCCTCATAACCTGCCAAACTGTCTTAAATTGCACTCAAAATCTGCCAAACTGTCTTAATATGCCCTCAAAATATGCCAAACTATCTTAAAATGTCATCAAAACATTTCAAACTGTCCTATAATCTCTTCACAACCTGCCAAACTGTCTTAAAATGGCCTTAAAACCTGCCAAACTATCTTCAATTTCCCTTAAAACCTCCCAAATTGTCTTAATATACCCTCAAAACCAGCCAGACTGTTATAAATTGTCCTCAAAACCTGCCAAATTGTAACAAAATGTCCTCAAAACATACCAAACTGTCTAAAATGCCCTTAGAACATGCCAAACTGTCTAAAATGCCCTTAAAACATGCAAACTATTTTAAAATACCCACCAAACATGCCAAACTGCCTCAAAAATGTCCTAAAAATCTTACCCAGCCCAACCCAACTCACCTAACCTAACCACACTTCACACCACACACCACACCACTGACCTGCATAAGGAAGGAAGCCGTGTGACCTCAGCGTTGAGTGGCCACCTCCTCTCAGGTCACAGTGAAGTCGCAGTCCAGGGAGTCCTGCGGCAAAAGGTCAATGGTCACACAGGTCACACAGGAATAGTAATAATAGTAATAGTATTAGCACAGGAGGAGGAGGAGGAGGAGGAGGAGGAGGAGGAGGAGGAGGAGGAGGAGGAGGAGGAGGAGGAGGAGGAGGAGGAGGAGGAAGGAAAAGGAGGAAGGAAGGAAGGAGGAAGGAAGGAAGGAAGGAAGGAAGGAAGGAAGGAAAAAAAAGAAAGAGAAGAGAGAGAGAGAGAGAGAGAGAGAGAGAGAGAGAGAGAGAGAGAGAGAGAGAGAGAGAGAGAGAGAGAGAAATAGCAAAAAACTTTATAAAATGACAATATTTATTATTTTACCTTTCCTTTTTCTCTTTTCTTCTTCTCCTCCTCTTCATCTTCCTCCACCTCTTCCTTCTTCTTCTTCTTCTTCCTCCTCCTCTTCTTGCCTTGGTCTGTCTTTCTTCATATTCTTAACACAATCTGAAATAAATAAAACTGGATTAATATCTGAGAGAGAGAGAGAGAGAGAGAGAGAGAGAGAGAGAGAGAGAGAGAGAGAGAGAGAGAGAGAGAGAGAGAGGTGGTTTTAACCTTTAACATGACAATATTCTTATTTTACCTAATCTTTTCTCTCTTGATTCCTTCCTTCTTATCTTCCTCTTCTCATCTTTCTCTACCTCTTCCTTCCTCCTCTTCCCTTGGTCTGTTTCTCCATATCTTAACACAATCTGAAATAAATCAAACTGGATAAATATCAGAGAGAGAGAGAGAGAGAGAGAGAGAGAGAGAGAGAGAGAGAGAGAGAGAGAGAGAGAGAGAGAGAGAGAGAGAGAGAGAGAGAGAGAGAAAGAGAAACACGTCTAACAAAGGTGAAAGAATCTAGGGTATTATTACAAAGTTTCACCACAATCAGCTACGTGTTCTTTATCCACCTCAAGAGATAGAGCTCCTGATTACGAGTAATTTGAACCCCATATATACTAGGTGCAACCTTTTTGAATGGCGACACAGATTTTTTAAAATCTAAGCGTGTTTTGGTGATCAGCCGTGACAAAAGCCTCCCGCATCAAACCCTGCCGCACACTGATGGTGTCATGTGCTCGCGGCGGCTCGGCGGGCTCTGTGACATACCACTGTCTGAGCATGCACTTAATTGTTTACGCTGATTGGTTCTGTTCTTTGAAACTGAAGCGGCGGCCAAGGAAAAAAAAAAAAAAAAAAAAAAGCATAATTATTTCCACCAATCACGACAGCCCCTGAGGTTAGGTTTAGTTAGGTTAGGTTAGGTTGGGTTGGGTTAGATTAGGTTTAGTTAGGTTAGGTTAGGTTGGGTTGGGTTGGGTTGGGTTGGGTTGGGTTGGGTTGGGTTGGGTTAGGTTAGGTTAGATTAGGTTGGGTTGAATTAGGTTGGGTTGGGTTGGGTTGGGTTAGGTTAGGTTCTTTTCTGGACGAAACTAATTTTTTCTGGTAGATTTTGGCTTGTTTTTAATTAATTTACCAGTTGTTTTTTTTATGCAAATCATGTTTCGGGGCTGTAAAAAAAATTGGTTGAATTGCGCCAAAAAACAAGTGGTATTTTAATTAAAAGCAAGCCGAAATCTACCACAAAAAAAGTTTCGTCCAGAAAGGGCAAGGTGGTGAAACTCTGTAGGTTTACCAAATCTAGGTAAGAATGGAAGGTTTATGGGTGCATAAGCTATCTATGGAGGCAATATGGGGGCGCAACAAGGCGTAGGAGGGCAGAAATGACCACTGCAAATATGAGGCAACAAAACCCGAAAGTTTGCTTATAAAGACTCATTTATTTTCACTTTGCCAAACTTTTTTCACCTTAATTGGCACGTCTCACTCACTCTACATACTTCACCTAATAACCATGTACACGCACACACCTGGGAATAACTCACCTGCTCCACAAATTATCTTGATCTTGATGTTACAGGTGACGCAGGAATGACTTCTGCGTCAGGCCTTTGTATCGGCAGCACCTGTAAGGAAAATACAAAAAAAACACAAACAACAAGGAGGACAATCATCATCTTTCACACCACTAGTTCCTGCATCTAGCACGCCACATTCTCTCCAGGAACTCTTTCACAGCCTCAATCATCCTTCCATTCGTCTCCCCACATAGTCCCAGCAGCAACACCATCCATTCCCTTCCTGTCATCTCCACTCTGTCATGCCCCAGCTCCCTCAGCACCACTTGCATCATGTCATACCTGTCTCTGGCATACTTCACACACTCCAGCACCACATGCTCCACCGTCTCATCCTCCCCCCGTGTCACACATCTGGCACACTTTGCTGCGGGACTCAGACCATCTATAATTCCTTGCATTTACATTCATGCACTGTGGCCTAGCTCGGAAGAGAAGATCACCACCCAGGCTTCCCTCATACCACTTTTCATACATTGGGGCCTCTTTCTCTCTATACCATTCCAAGGTACTCTTTTGCTCAATCCTATTCTTCCAGTCACTCAGTCCCACACCTTTTACTACTCTGTCTATCTCACTCCTCCACTTCTTTACACCCCATTCTCTACCCTCTCCATTTCTAACTATCATACTCCAGTCCTTCTCTAAGTGCCTTCCTTCTACCTGCTGAAAAGCCCAACTAGCTATTAGGCCACTCTTCACCACCATCCTGACACACTTTTTTCCCCACTTGCTACTCCTGACATTCCACAGAAACACTTTTCTCACTTTTCTAGCATCGTTCATTCGCTCTAACCTAGCCTTATACCTTAGGGTCGCTTTTACATACCTTTCTCTAAAATAAAACTGAGTATCATCAGCATAGAGAGCGAAGGTTACATCAAATTCCTCCAAAATGAAAGACAATTCTATAGTATAAACACTAAATAATACCGGTCCCAGCACACTGCCTTGGGGAACACCTCTGTTGAGCTGAGAGTGCTCAGAAAAGGAGCTCCCCACTTGGACACAATAATAACTCCTATTTACAGGGTAGCTCCTTAGGTACTGCAGTGCACGTTCTCTAACACCTATGATCTGCAGATCTTCTAACAGTACATCACTTTTCACAGTTATTTCATTACTACCGGTGAAAAGTTGACCCATTCTGACCTTACGGGTATAAAAATACTTCACTGCGTTCACCATCCGCCATTGTCTCATTTTGAAGTGATAAAACAATAATTGAGGCCAAATGTGGGCGGCCTTCTCCACGGAGGTCGGCGCCTCGGGCACACCGGTAACCTGTTCAAGCTTGCTGGTTCACCTATTCTCTTAACTCTATTATTCGGTCTCTGTACTGCGATTTTTGGGTTTCTATAAACATTTCGTAGCTTATGAAGTGTCAGCCATGCCACTGTTCGGTAAATATGTGGCGTCTTGTGCTGTTTTGTGGCCTAAGTAAGAGCCATCTGGTGGCGTAAATTTACCACCACCACCACCACCACTACTACTACTACTACTACTACTACTACTACTACTACTACTACTACTGCTACTGTTATTGCTGTTACTACTACTACTACTATTGCTACTGCTACTACTACGACACACAACCTCGAATTTCACCAAAGAAAAAGGAGATAATGAGTACGACTTATGTAAAGTGCACAATTAAAAGAAAAAAAAAAAAACAATGGTACAATGAAAGAGCGGCTTGCAATCACAATCCCTCAAGGTACAAGAAATTGAAGCTTAAATAGATAAACACTGAACACATTCCTTGCTTCTTTATAGGACGGAGCCATGACTGCTAAGGATTACTCGCACGAAAGGCCTAGGGAGAACAAGCGGGCATAAAGACAGTGACCCTTCCTTATATACCCAATAGTGGGGTGATAAAGGAGGGTATCGTAAATCAAAGAAGTGATGTAATACTCTGAGTTGGTGCCATGGCTGTCTCAGTGATAGCGCTAGAGTTCACGCTGTTATCTAGTATACATCCACAGTAGGAATTTTCAAATATCATCATGAAAAAGGGGACTTTCTCGTTGTCATCTGTTTCGCTGGTTACTATCTTCGTCAATGTCTCTATCATGATAGTCGTGTATTTTGATGTTATATCTGTGATTGCATGACTTTCTACTCATGAGTGATTAGAGGTAGTAGTAGTGGTAGTAGTAGTAGTAGTAGTAGTAGTAGTAGTTGTTGTTGTTGTTGTAGAAGTGGTAGTAATGGTGATGATGGTAATGGTAATAGTAGTAGCAGTAGTGGTGGTAATAGTAATAGTAATGGTGGCCGGTGGTGGTGGTGACAGTCACAGTCACACACACACACACACACACACACACACACACACACACACACACACACCCGGTAGCTCAGTGGCTTCACAAGCCAGAGGACCGGGGTTCGATTCCCCGGCCGGTTGGAGATATTTGGGTGTGTCTCCTTTGACGTGTAGCCTCTGTTCACTGTTCACTGTTCACCTAGCAGTGAGTAGGTACGGGATGTAAATCGAGGAGTTGTGACCTTGTTGTCCCGGTGTGTGGTGTGTGCCTGGTCTCAGGCCTATCCGAAGATCGGAAATAATGAGCTCTGAGCTCGTTCCGTAGGGTAACGTCTGGCTGTCTCGTCAGAGACTGCAGCAGATCAAACAGTGAAACACACAAACAAACACACACACACACACACACACACACACACACACACACACACATTGCAAATTTTAAAATGTTCAAAATTAACTCCCTCACACATGCTACATTTACCAAACCTTCACCACATCAGCACTCATCTTGTAAACCTACTAATACTCTATATACTACTTATAATGCCGATAATTGTTGCACATCGCAGAATGAAAGGAGGGTCTAAACTAGATGGTATCATGTTCTGACGCCTAATAAAAATAACAGAAAACCAAGCATTGGGAGGGGATACTAAAGCAAACTTTTTTCACCACATTTTTACTGTCACCGTTGCCTTCTCTTCCTACTCTCTCCTCTTCTACTATTTTCTTTCTCGTCCTCCTCCTATCTACAAAACAAATAACGCAATAGCAACAAAAATAACAGCAACAATAGAAGCAAGCAATGACATGCCAGACCCACCCCGCTCCCCCACTTCACGCCACACACACACACACACACACACACACACACACACACACACACACACACACACACACACACACACACACACACACACACACACACACACACACACACACACTTATCCACCAGTTGCCGCTTATCTATGCACACATCAGCCCAGAGGTGTGCTCGTTACACCTGGAAATATGTTAAAGACGGTGAATATTGACGAGGAGACACTGGAGGGCAGGAGGATGTCTTGAGATCACTTATACATAAACACTTTTCACAGTTATTTCATTACTACCGGTGAAAAGTTGACCCATTCTGACCTTACGGGTATAAAAATACTTCACTGCGTTCACCATCCGCCATTGTCTCATTTTGAAGTGATAAAACAATAATTGAGGCCAAATGTGGGCGGCCTTCTCCACGGAGGTCGGCGCCTCGGGCACACCGGTAACCTGTTCAAGCTTGCTGGTTCACCTATTCTCTTAACTCTATTATTCGGTCTCTGTACTGCGATTTTTGGGTTTCTATAAACATTTCGTAGCTTATGAAGTGTCAGCCATGCCACTGTTCGGTAAATATGTGGCGTCTTGTGCTGTTTTGTGGCCTAAGTAAGAGCCATCTGGTGGCGTAAAATTTACGTCTCCGCATTTACGGCTTTTTTGTTTGAAGCTATAACTGAATCTCTATCATTTCATATATTCACTTATACTCTGAAAAGTGTGTCACTAAACCATTGAGTCAAAACTGTGGCCATTACAATGGTGTTTAGTCCCGTTAAAGATAGATATTATAGTTTTGGTTTTGGTTTGTTTACGTTTTCAGTTGACGGCGTAGCTCCTTCTAGATTGTTTTGAAAGATAGCTCAGATTATGTAGAGTGTGTCAGCATACTCGATAAGTCAACATGGCTGGACTTAATAGTGGTTTATAAGGTGATAAGGTTTTAATGCTTATTTTAACCTATTTTTATCTTTCGTGCGTTCACTTCTGGTCGTGGGTTAGAGTTGGATGCCTGAGAAGATCGTTTATATAGTCTAATATTTTTCAGTATACCAGAGTAGTGGAAATGGCTGGACGTTTCTCAGCTTTTAATGGTGAGAATATTCTAATACTTTCAATATACTTGATATAAATTTTTCTTTAATACTAGTTATGCTGGAGATGTTTTGATATTATGGAAAATTGTTTAAGTATCTATCAAGTCGTAAAATGCCAATCATTCGAGTCCAGCGTATTTTTTTCTATAAGTCGATTTTGAAATGAGTTCCGATACGTACGTAAATTTCAAACCGCCACCAGCCCGCCCCTCGGCCCGGGGTGTGACGTCATCAAGTGGGCGGTGCTGGCTCAGCCACCGCCTACTGGCTGGCTGTGTTTAGCTAATATTTGGCATACTTTGCATTGTTTTCCAGTCACGGCCGTCATTGAATGGAGCCACATGACTATGCTTGACTATCAGCTGTTCAGATACGACTGTCATTGGCAGGTTTTGGTGTGATGAAGGCTTAAGTGAGGCAGAATGGTGGTGGTAGCGGCCTCCACCTCTACACTAGCGTCACTTGACCGTCCTGTATTATCAACAAGGAACAAAACTATCAAAGCCACCGTCTGTTACAACAAGCCATTGTGTAAACTCCCCTAGCTGAGCAAGTGTTGGCTGGCTGAGCGGGTGGGTCACTTACCAATATTACAGTGTTGTTGGCCGTCCCAGCAGCAACCCCTAGCCCTCCCACCCAGGCACCAAGCTTGCACCAGCGCACACACAGGCAGGCAGGCCCGTGTCTCCGTCCTGATCACCGTAAATCCATGTTAAATAAAACACCAGCAGCACACGGCTGCCCTCCAAACTTATAACTTGTTTCAAACTTCGGGCGCCTTGGCCGCTGGCTCCTCTTCGGTTGAGCGCGCAGGCTGAGGCAGGGCAACCCACTCTGCACTAGTTCAGCTTTCAATAACATTGCTATACACTAAAACAAAATTGAATATTATAAAGCATAAACTTGTTGAACTTAATTAAAAGGCATTATCATGTCAATGTATCCAATTTTATATCGAAAACAAGGAAGAGAGAGAAGCGATGTAGAGAGGAGGTAAGAGTACTCTTAAACGGTGAAGGCGGTGGTGTGTGTGTGTGTGTGTGTGTGTGTGTTTGATCTGCTGCAGTCTCTGACGAGACAGCCAGACGTTACCCTACGGAACGAGCTCAGAGCTCATTATTTCCGATCTTGGGATAGGTCTGAGACCAGGCACACACCACACACCGGGACAACAAGGTCACAACTCCTCGATTTACATCCCGTACCTACTCACTGCTAGGTGAACAGGGGCTACACGTGAAAGGAGACACACCCAAATATCTCCACCCGGCCGGGGAATCGAACCCCGGTCATCTGGCTTGTGAAGCCAGCGCTCTAACCACTGAGCTACCGGGCCGTGTTTGTGTGTGTGTGTGTGTGTGTGTGTGTGTGTGTTTACCGCACCCAATCCACATTCTTAGACGAGCAGGACTATAGTTGTATTGTAAAGGG
>NC_059255.1:6755247-6770247 GCF_017591435.1 Portunus trituberculatus | reverse complement strand
TCTCTCTCTCTCTCTCTCTCTCTCTCTCTCTCTCTCTGTGCTGTTCTTTTAGCTCTAAGTGACACGAAAAGAAAAAAAAAAAGAAAAATAACCTTAGTAGTAGGAAGAGGAGGAGTAGGAATAGAAGGAGAAGGAGGAGGAGGAAAAGGAGGAGGAGGAGGAGGAGGAGGAGGAGGAGATTATAAGCAGTGAGGTGGTGGCGTTTAATTCACTCCTTTCTCTTCATGTGTGTTGGTGACTTGGAACTCGTGGTGAGGGTGGAAGCAGGTAAGAGCTTGTACAGTGGGTGTCTTGGCTTATGTGGCATTTGTAAGGTGGCTGGAGGGTGTTTGAGATAGTCTTTGTTGGATAATAATGTCTCTCTCTCTCTCTCTCTCTCTCTCTCTCTCTCTCTCTCTCTCTCTCTCTCTCTCTTCTTCCTTTTTTTCTTTTTTATTTGCTTATTTGAGTTTTTTTTTTTATTATTTTCCTTTCTTTTCTTCTTTTTTCCCTTTATCTTCCCTCCCTTAAACATTGTCCTTCCTGTCTCCTTCTCTTTCTATTACACTGTCTTCCTTGCTCCGTTAAACATTCTCCTTCTGTCTCTTTGCTTCATTTTAACCCTCTCAGTGCTGTGACGCATTTCCATATTCATTCTGCTTCCTATTTGCCGATTTTGTACAGCTTCAGAAACTTATGTGGGGAGTAAAATAGTGAAGACTGTGGCCATTAATTTTCTGCCCTCCATAGACCCTTTCTAATGTCAATAAAATGGTCTAATGGTGCACAAATCTCAAGGTAAAAATATGTCCCAGTACTGAATGGGTTAAAATAGTGAGAACTGTGGCCATTAATCTTCTGACCTCCATAGACCTTTTCTAGTGTAAATAAAATGATCTAGTACCCAAACTCTTCGTAAAAATGCGTTCCTGTACTGAAGGGGTTAACACTTTCTTCCTACATCCTTTGAACATTCGCCACCTGTCTCTTAACCCCTTCAGTACTACGACGCTTTTCCATATTCATTCTGCTTACTATTTGGCGATTTCATACAGCTTCAGATAAGGATTGATATAGTGAAGAAAGTGGCCAGTAATCTCCTGACCTCCATAGACTCTTCCTAATGTCAATAAAATCATCTACTCACACCCAAAAATCAAGGTAAAAATGCGTCCCAGTTCTGAAAAGGTTAAAAATACCTATTAAGACTAACCCCATCACTTCACCTACTAACAACCTGTCGTCACTATATTTCCAGGTCCTGCTACGAAGCCACGAGTGATAGAGTACCAGTCCTTGCAGTGATGGCCAGGTTTTGTTACCCTGTTGGAGTGGTTCGCTCAGTGGCCATCTCTATCGTCTTCATTCTGAGTGTGGTAGTGGTGGTTGTTCCTAAAGAGGAGTTTCCCTACCAGTTTTTTAAGTACACCAGATGCACAGGTAAGGTTAGGTTAGGTCAAGTTAGGTTAGGAAAGGTTAGATCTGGTTAGGTTACGGCAGATTAGGTCACAATATAGGTCAGGATGGATTAGCTCTTATTAGGTTGTCAGGTTAGGTTAGGCTAATGTTAGGTTAGGTTAGGTTAGGTAAAGTTAGTTTAAATTAGGTGGTATTCAAACTATGGGTGTTATTTATGACGGAAGAAGGAGAGAGAGAGAGAGAGAGAGAGAGAGAGAGATTGAAGGAAATGTAAAGGATACACTCGTCAAAAAACATTAACTCCTCCTACCCTTCCCCCCACCCCGACACACTTTTATCACAGTCTTCTATCGTATCTCTTCTTGTGTGTGTGTGTGTGTGTGTGTGTGTGTGTGTGTGTGTGTGTGTGTGTGTGTGTGTGTATTTCTTAAAAGCAGACCCGTGTCGGTATCCGGGAGGCTTCATTTTGGACCAGTGCTGTTACGTCCCAGTGTACAAAGCCTTGACATGGGATGATGCAAGAAAGTACTGTAAGAATATCGGCGGGCCCTTAGCTGACCTAGCCTGCCCTCCCGGCGGCTACGCTCTCAGATATGAATTGGACAGAATAAAGAAACGTGAGTGTCTCTGGTGAAGGTACTGTAAAATGGCTCCTGGATTTTGATAACGTGATTGATTTGATGTGAATAATGCTTGCTTTCTGTTGATCAACGCACTCATTACAAGGACAGCTCACGGTTTTTCTCAAGATGTGACAACCACGCATTCCCTGAGGCACCACTCAAATCCAGACCCAGGAGCCACTTTATAGAGTAGACTGATTATAGTAGTAGTAGTAGTAGTAGTAGTAGTAGTAGTTGTAATAGTAGTAGCATAGTCTGTGTACTGTAAAATGGCTGCTGGATTTCAAACACTGTAGCTTATTGATAACGTGATTGGTTTGATGTGAATAATGCTTGATTTCTGTTGATCAGCGCACTCATTACAAGGACAGCTCACGGTTTTCCTCAAGATCTGATATCATTCAAACCAACACCCAGGAGCCACTTTAGAGTACACAGACTATAGTGACTGGTGTTGTTTGTACTTGTAATAATGGTGGAAGAATGAACCCCCTTCAGTCCCAGGACGCGTTTCCATATTCATTGTGCTTACTGTTTGGCGATTATATACAGCTTCAGAAACTTATGCTGGGACTGAAGTAATGAAGACTGTGGCCATTAGTCTTCTGACCTCGATAGACCCTTCCTAATGTCAATAAAATGGTCTAATCGTACCTAAATCTCAAGATAAAAATGTATCCCAGTACTGAGGGAATTAAAATAGTGAAGACTGTGGCCATTAATCTTCTGACCTCCATAGACCCTTCCTAATGTCAATAGAATGGTCTAATCGCACCCATATCTCAAGGCAAAAATGTGTCCCAGTACTGAAGAGATTAATGTGTGTGTGCGATGGAGGGGGTGTTGACTGGCGGTGGTAATGGTGGTGGTGCTAATAGTAATGTGCATTTGTGATAGAGTTGAAGGTGGTGGTGGTGATAGTAATAGTGGTGCTGTCTGTACTTTTAATATTCTAGGCATAGTTGTTTGTGGACGTAGTAATGATAAGTGAGTGTGTGTGTGTGTGTGTGTAGCGTCTCAATAAATTTTAATATGTACGAGATGTATTTAGTATTTGATGTTTCGTATTGTATTCAGTATATAAACAATTGTATCTGCCTATCCATCTATCTCCCTCTCTGTCTGTCCATCTATCTATCTAAACAAAACACGAACTGAAATTTCTCCAACAGAGCCTAAATTGAAAAGACTGCACATATACCTAACGTAACCTAACACAACCTAATCTAACCTTACAAATTAACACCAAATCTAACTTAACCTAACCTAACACAACCTATTCTAACCTTACAAATTAACACCAAACCTAACCTAACCTAACCTAACGTAACCTAACACAACCTATTCTAACCTTACAAATTAACACCAAACCTAACCTAACCTAACGTATCACAATTTGCACTCCACAGCCATCGATTACAAAATGTGGATCGGCGTGTCCACCCAACAAGCCAAAACTATCTTCGTGACAGGCATGCAGATTAGCTGTTTGGCGCACTGGTATGCACCTAAGGAAGGGGAATGTACTTTTGTTTATAATGCCTATAGCGGCAGCACCTATTGGAGCGGGAATTGTAGCACGAAGTTGCCCTTTGTGTGTGAAATGCCGCTTGTGTGACTGTGCTGTGAGGTGAGGTGGTGTGTGCTGGTGTGGTGGATATGCTACACACACACACACACACACACACAGAGAGAGAGAGAGAGAGAGAGAGAGAGAGAGAGAGAGAGAGAGAGAGAACATGTATCACTCTCCCGCACAACAACAACAACGACAAAAGCAACGATACAAGCCTTATAACATATTAGGTCATTGGCAGTCTTTTCTTTGTGTTGGAGAGAAAAATGAAGCTTACTCCAACGAAAAGAAGGACGAAAATTAATGGACAGTGTTTGATTGCAATATAGGACCATTTTTTTTTTTTTTCTTTTCTTTCATCTTTTTTTCGTCTTTGTCATGTTCGTTGTGCAAAAATTCAAAGGTGGAAGTGAAGGAACCATATAATCTGACTCACTTCAGCGCTTTACCTCTGCTGTTTCCAGAATTTACTTGACATGACACTGGTTTTCAAGGTTCTCAAGAGTGTTTTTGTTATTCTAGTGACAGATTAACAAGATTGCTACAATATTGACGGTGAAGCACGCAAGAACACGGTCTAATGATTTCCGTAACCTTGAAAAAACTTATCTAAATCACTTCCACGCTTCACCTCTACTGCCAAAACTTACTATACGCCAGCATGTTACTCCCTATCCTTGCCTGCCATGTTGAAAATAATAAAGATGTCACAAACTCTTACGAATTTCACGAACCAAAGATGAAGCCCTCCACTCCACAATATTGACCCCTTCAGTGCTGGAACGCATTTTTAAAGTGATTTTTTTTTTTTTTTTTTGTAAGTAAATGATTTTATTGACATTAGGAATCCATGAGGTCAGAAGATTAGTGGCCAGAACCTTCACTATTTTAGTCGCCACAAGTATCTGAAGCTGCATCAAGTAGTAGCAAGCAGAATGATTATTGAAACGCGCCTTGTACTGAAGGGATTAACACCTTCAATACACGCATTTTACTTTTTTTTTTTTTTGTGTGTGTGTGTGTGATTAAACAATTTTATTTTCATTAGGAAGGGTCAATGGAGGTCAGAATATTAACCCCTTCAGTAGTGGGACGCATTTTTACCTTGAGTTTTGTGTGTGATTAGACAATTTTATTTACATTAGAAAGTGTCTATGGAGCTCAAAAAATTAATCCCTCCAGTACTGGGACGCATTTTTATCTTGAGTTTTGTGTGTGATTAGACGATTTTATTGACATTAGGGAGGATCTATGGAGTTCAGAAGATTAATAGCCAGTCTTCACTATTTCAATCCCCACATAAGTCTGAAGCTGTGTAAAATTACCAGATAGTCACCAGAATGAATATGGAAATGTATCATGGTACTGAAGGGGTTAAGAAGAACACGTAGTCTGAAATAGATCAAACACGTGGGAACTGGCATCTAAGTAGACATTTTAAGTTTAATATTTTTTGTTACCCTTGGCCAGATTCTACATAAAAAAATAAAAAAAAAATGTTCTAGATGAAAATGGCTGATACACATTGCTTTTTTCTTTTTCTTTTCCTTTTTTTTCAGTTTTCATCATTCAGCACGCTAATACATTAAACATTTGGGTAATTGAACACATTATTGCTATTCGAGTGTCGCGATGAAGGGGATGAGAGAAGGAGGAGGAGGAGGGAGTGTTATAAGCAGTGAGCAGGCAGGTTGGTTCCTCACTGACTCCTTGGCTGCGGTGGAGTGGCTCTGCTGCTGTGCCCTCTGTGCCTCTCTGTCGTTCTGCCTCGGTCTGTTCCTTCAAGCCTTCACTAGCTTAGGTTAACCACTTCAGTACTGGGACACATTTTTACCTTGAGTTTTGAGTACGATTAGACCATTTTATTGACATTAGCAAGAGTCACTGGAGATCAGAAAATTAACCCCTTCAGTACTGGGGAAACATTTTAACCTGAGTTTTGTGTTCGATTAGACCATTTTATTGACATTCAGAAGGGTCAATGGAGGTCAGAAGATTAACCTCTTCAGTACTAGGAAACATTTTAACCTTGAGTTTTGTGTTCGATTAGACCATTTTATTGACATTCGGAAGGGTCTATGGAGGTCACAAGATTAATGGCCACAGTCTTCACTATTTCAATCCCCACACAGGTTTCTGAAGTCGTATAGAATTACCAAATAAGCAGGATGAATACGGAAAGACGTCATAGTACTGAAGGGGTTAAGTTATGTTAATTTGGTTTAGGTTAGATTACGTTATGTTTAGGTTAGGTTAGCTTAGAGTTGAGTTTCTGTTACGTTATGTTGGATTAGGTTAGGTTGAGCTAAGTTTGGTTTACGCTGTTGCTATTATTGTCATTTCATTTATTCATTCATTTATTTATTTACATATCTATTTTTCTTTCCATGTATCTGTTGCTTTTCTTCCAGTTTTCTTAGGGCGTGTTAATGATGAAGGCGTCGGTGGCTGCGGTAGCGTGGTGGTGGTGGTGGTGGTGGTGTTGGTGTTGCCTGTATCCACGACCGTCCAAACCTGTGAATGTGAGTCACTGCCGCGCAACACCCACATGACATTCAGTGTTTCAAAATGTTACTTCTTGCTCCTTCTTGGAATAGATTTTTTGGTTAAGAAAAGCATTAGACTTGTGACGTATTTGTTATTTATTCATTAATTTATTTGTTGTGAAGGAAATTGCCTAATACTTTTCATTTTTTGTTGTTGTTTGTACGAATTTTTAGATAACAAATGCATTAGGATTTGTGACGTATTTGTTATTCATTTGTTTTTGTTTGTTTGTTTATTTATTCTCAAGGAACCTGCCTCATACTTGCTTTTCTTCTTTTATTTGTTGTGGAATATTTTGTTGGAATGTTTAGTTAAGAAATCCATCAATGTTTGTGATATATTTGTCTTTTCTGAAAAAAAAAGCTACCTTATGATCCTTTCAAGAAATCTGTTATAGTTTGTGACGTCTCCATTATTACTTAAGTATCTATTTATTCATTATTTCTCCATCCAACTCTGCGAATGTGCTAAAAAAAAAAACAAGCTAACACACCAATCACTAGGGCCACCGTGTCTCTCCCTGCAGCACCTTTTAACGGCTGCCCCGGAAAGCCTAACAGCATTAGGTTTCACGGATGGTGTTACTACGTGTTGGAAGATATATATGGCACAAAGAATATCACAGACTGGTACAAAGCCAGAGACTACTGCAAAAGTGATTCAGGGGAATTGGCCTCCCCTACGGATACGATGGCCATCGGAATGTGGTTCACGTGGAGTAAGTACGCCCACACTACTTTCTAAAGCCTTCTGTTCGATCTACACGGATTTTAACCAATTCAGTACAAGGACACATTTTCCATGAGCTTTGGGTGTGATTAGACGAATTTATTTACATTACAAAGGGTCTGTGGAGCTCAGAAGATTAATGGCTAGCCTTCACACTACTTTCTAAAGCCTTCTGTTCGATTTACACGGATTTTAACCATTTCATGAGGTTTGGGTGTGATTAGACGATTTTATTTACATTAAGAAGGGTCTGTGGAGCTCAGAAGATTAATGGCTAGAGTCTTCACTGTTTCGATCCCCACATAAGTTTCTGAAGGTGTATAAAATCACCAAATAATGAGCAGAATAACTATGAAAACGTGTCAAGGTACTGAAGAGGTTAATGCGCTGGGTTTAGTTAAGGTATCCATCACAAGGCGTTTAAGAGTAGTATTTTTCTATTTATTTATTGATTTATGTATTAATTTATCAAGGTTCTATTGATGTTTAGTATTTTTGTTTGTATTCCTTTTTTTCGTATTATTTATTCAAGCATTTAAGTGTCTATTTATATTTTTATTATCTTTTTTCGTTTATTTTTTTTCTAGGTTTCAGTGATAGATTAGATTACGTTAGGAATGAAATGAAATATGAAACCCACACTACTTCCACAGTGTTATGTATATTTCTTTTTTCTCACCTCTTCTTTCTCCTCCTCCATGTACATTTTGATCTCTGTCGCAAAACGTACCTGGCAACCATAACCACGACACTTTCCTATAGCAAAGACAGAAGCATGGATTGGCGCAACAGACGCCGAGGGAAGCATATGGTACTTCTTGGACGGGAGACAAGTGCACTGTTCAGCTTTTAATTATCAACCCCCCAAGCCAGATCCATTCAGACCTCTCTGCGGCACTATGACAATAGGCAGCAGAAAACCCTTCATTGCGCCCACCCCGTGTTTGAAAAATTATCCAGTCATCTGTGAACGCTGGGTTGGATTCAAACCGTAAGTTTAGAAGGTGTTTTTGTGGTTATTCGTTATTACTTAGGTCCATATTCAGAAATGTTTTTGCTCTCATCATGACTATTTTCCAAGGCCAGAAATGATTAACGAGGTTTTCTAGAGTGTATCTCCAGTTAATAATGTAGAAATCGTGGCAGTCTGCCTCTAGAACCATAAAAACACTCTGCTCTCTCACCACGATTATTTTGTTTCCACGGTCACAGAGATGATTAACGAGGTTTTATTGAATGTTTCTCCAGTTAATGATAAAGAAATCTCGGCACTCAGCCTCTAGAACCATAAAAAAAAAAAACATCTTAAAAAAAACTCGTAGAAATTTAAATAAAGCCTTTTTGAAATAGTGGAGATGAAGCAGAGAATTGTCAGTGAATACGATATTATTACCACAAACAGGGAGGGAATTATATAGACGCCAGAAAAAACAAATTGATTTCCCACACCTAATACACACGAATTAATTAACTATCCTTTTTTTAATGAGGTTTGTATAATGTGGTCTGGTCCAGCCTATAATTGTGAAAAGAGAGCTGTTGTGATAACTTTCTTTTTAACCCTTTCAGTACTAGGACGCATTTTTACCTTAAGTTACATGTGATTAGACGATTTTATGTGTGTTAGCAAGGGTCTACGGAGGTCAAGATTAATGGCCACAATCTTCACTAATTTAACCCCTTCAGTACTGGGACGCAGTTTTACCTTGAGTTTTGTGTACGATTAGACCATTTTATTGACATTAGCAGGGGTCTACAGAGGTCAGAAGATTAATGGCCAAAGTCTTTACTATTTTAACGCCATCAGTACTGGGACGCATTTTTACATTGAGTTTTGTGTACGATTAGACCATTTTATTGACATTAGCAAGGGTTTACGGATGTCAGAAGATTAATGGCCACAGTCTTTACTATTTTAACGCCATCAGTACTGGGACGCATTTTTACCTTGAGTTTTGTGTACGATTAGACGATTTTAAGTACATTAGCTAGGGTCTACGGAGGTCAGAAGATTAATGGCCACAGTCTTCACTATTTTCATCCCACATAAGATCCTGAAGCTGTATAAAATCAAATCGTAATTAGAATCAATATGAAGACGCGTTATGGTACTGAAGAGGTAAGATTTAGTGGATAGTGAAGAAAAACGTTCGTATATGCATGGTCTGATAAAGCTTGTATCTTTGTATGTTAGGTTTAGTATATAAGAGGTTTGTATGTATAATCCGATCAGTTGTATTTCTCGATGAGGTTTGGTGAATAAGAGGTAAGTTTGGAGTCTGTATTCAAACGTTTTGCGACAATTTTCCAAGGCCACAGAGATGACTCGCGGTGTTTTTAAGAGTGTTTCTCCAATTAATAAATGTAGAAATTTTGCCACTCTGTCTAGAACCATAAAAACACCTTAAAAAAAAACTCGTGTCAACTTAAATAAAGCCTTTTTGAAATAGTGGAGAGGAAGTACAGAGGTGTTTGGGAATGCGAACCTATGTATGTTGTGGCGGTGGTGGTGGTGGTGGTGGCGGTGGCGATAGTGGTGGTGGTTGTTTTAGTGTCGTTACCCTCGTGTTCCTGGGCTGGCGTGGCGGTGACAGTTCTCTAAATGTGTGTGGGTTGTATTTTGGTTTGGGTTAAGGGAGGGAATCGTAATATGGGTAGTGTTAACCTTCCCCAACACCCATTTGGCCCAGCATCTGTTTCCAATGGTGCTTCTTGCCTTCCCTCCCTCTCCTCCTCCTCTCTCTCTCTCTCCTTCCTCTTTTACTTTTCTTTTTCTATTTATCTCCTTCTTTTCTCGTTTTTCCCCTATTTTCTATCGCTTTCCTCTATTTTTTCTCGTTTTTCCTTATCTTTTTCTCTTTATGTCTTTGTTTTCTCTTTTTCTCTTTATTTTCTCTCCTTTTCTTCTTTCTCTCTCTTTCTTCTTTCACCTCTTTTCCTCCTTATCTCCTTTTTTTCCTTTTTCCTTCATTTGTTCTCGTTTTGTCTCTTTTCTCTTTTCTTTTTCTTTTCTCTATCTCTGTCTTTATCTCCCTTCCTTATTTTTCCCTTCCCTTTTTCTCTCTATATCTTTCTTTTGTCTTCTCTTTTTTTCATTTTTCTATTTTCTTTCCCTCTTCTCATCTCAGTCTATTTTTTTCTATATTTACCACTTTTCCCTCAGTATTTCTATTTTTCTCTTGCTTTTCTTTGATTTTCCTGCAGTCTTTATGTATATTCAATTATTTACCCACTAGACACCTGTTGAAATGCTCATTACTCTCAGTGTGGTCTAATAGGATTGGTTCAGGAGGTGCTGTGAATTTTTCATTAACCCTTTCAGTACTGGGACGCTTGTTTACCTTGAGTTTTGGGTGTGATTAGACCATTTTATTTATTTATTCATTTATTTATTCTTTTTTTACGTAGGGAAGAGGAACCGTCAAGGGCAAAAAAGAGAGAAGATTAAAAAAAAAAGCTTACTTGAGTGCTGGCTCTCTAAAAGTGTAAAAGCGTCAGCCAAAATTGGGGAGGAAATGCCTTGATATCTCCCTCTTAAATGAAGACAAGTTGTAGGAATTCGGAAATACAGACGCAGGGAGGGAGTTCCAGAGTTTACCAGTGAAATATACATTACTTAAGGTCTATGGAGGTCAGAAGATTAATGGTGGAAGTCTTTACTATTTTAATCCCCCCCTCATGAGTTTCTGAAGGTGTGTAAAATCAAATAGTAAGCAGAATGAATATAAAACGCGTCACGGTGTTGTAAGGGTTAAAGGCAGCTGTGAACGTTTCCCTCTCTTTCTCACAACACCAGGGCGTAGTCACAGCCTGCCTTCTAAACGCTACTCTCTTCCTTCACACAAAACTACATGCATCTAACTACACACATACATTCTTCATGCAAAATTTAAAATAGGAAAGAAAAAAAGAACATTTTTTTTTTTTTTTATTTATTTATTTTTTTTTCCAGTTTTTGTTGCCATTGGCCGATTTTTCCCTTCCATAACGGTTATCTTATTTTCAAGACTCGTATCTTTTGCCTGGATGAAGAAATAAAACAGTTATTTGACTTTTCCTTCATTTCTTTAACAATTGATAATAAAAACCAGGAAAAAACAAGAAAAATAGTTATAGGTTGTGTTCTGCTAGGCTCGTATCTTTTACCTGGTTGAAAGAAATAGAACTAGGAGAGTTATTTGACTTTCCTTAATTTCTTTCACAATTGATAGTAAAAACCGGAAAAAAATATATAGGTTGTGTTCTGCTAGACTCGAATTCTTTGCCTGGAGAGTTATTTGACTTTTTCTCTTCATTTCTTTGACAGTAGATAGTAAAAACCAGGAAAACAATATAAAAAAAATAGTTAAAGGTTGTTCTGCTAGGTTCGCGTGGCTGCCGAACAGGGAATCATACTTATATTTCCATTTTCGCTGTATTTCTTTCAATATATCACTAATTTCTTCCATAGTAATAAGAACCGTGGATAATAAAAGAAATGACTATAGTTTATGTTCCGCTGGGCTTGTATCCCTCCTTGCTCGTGGAAGACACTGCAGAGTTGGCCATGGAGGGAACTGTGCTTATTATTTCGCTGTTTCCGTTGTATCTCCCCGCCACACATTATAGGCAAGGTAATGTCCCGTGCAGCAGAACACAAGGCACTCTATAGGAAGCTGGACACTGCCATTAACACGCAATACAAGTGAATAATGGGAAAAAAGAGTGTTTACAGTTCGAGGCGGGAAGATGTCGGGGCGGCTGAGAGAGAGAGAGAGAGAGCGAGAGTTTGTTTTGTACTATAGGGGGTACAGTGAGCTCGTAAACAATAGTATTAACAGCCTTATCATATCAGTGTCACGTTTGGTTAGGTTTATGATAGTTCAGTTAGTCTAAGTTTATTTTATTTGTGTAGTTTAAGGTTGCTTCGGGTAGCATAGGCTGCAGTGAGTGACAGTCTCGGCGGCGGCATGACGGTGGTGGAGAGGGCGACGCTGTGAAAAGTGAACATGAAAACAGTGTTAATAATGATCGTAATGAAGAAAACAGTGCGTGTGCAGCCTCTCAGTAATCAGAGGTTAACTATTTATACACTGTTGGAGGCACAAAGTGGACAGCGATGTGTGGGTGCCTTGCTGATGACACGGACATGGAGCCGCCACCACAGTCTTTGGCTAACGTAAGTAATATAATGGTGTAGCTCATCATTTCATGGTGCTGTCATGTCATAACCTAACGTTGGTAACCTCCAGGACAACATATCAGTGAACTAACACCTGCAGAGACTTCAAACCCCCAATAATCCAAACCTTCGATATGTAAACAAACCAATCCTCTGACCCGCCGCCTCTCTCTCACCCATTATCTGCCTCATCTCTCACTCAGCACAGGCCAGACAGGTCACAAAGTGAAGCCATAGGCCTAATCTTTCATGTTTGTTGTTGAAATATATCCGCAATTGCCTGATTTGTTTGTTATGGAGGCCCAGTGAAGGGAAAGGGGGCCAGGACGTGACGTCACGAGCCGCCATGTTGTGACGTCATGAGCGGCTCCCGCCGGTCCCAGATCCTCGACTTTTCACTATTATTTATATTTGTCTCAGTTCATTTATTTGGAGTCACAAGCACCTTTTGACGGTTTGTAATGATAGTGGGTCGTGTTTTGCGTGTGTTCCATGCCTGAGTTGAGTGAAGTGCGGTGATTTAGAGAGTGTTTGGGACTCAGATGAGAGGGCGAAAATACGCTAAAATTTTTCCCCCCGCTGTGAGTGATTTTTTATTTGAGGTTGTAGCGAAGCGTTTGTGTTTTCCAAGAAAGGTTTATGATGGAAAAAGTGTGAAAGGCTCCTGATAAGTTAAATATGTGGACTGTAAGAGTGATTTGTAGCCGTGTTAAAATGTTAAACAACGTCATTTTTTAAATATTTATTTTTCTAATTGAGCGTGTTGGCGGGTTTTGATATTTTGAAATGATGGTTATAATTTTTGAAAAGCGTTATCAATCCTGTTGAAGGAAATTGGTGGACTTTGGAATTGTTTTTAAGCATGTCGAAGTGTTAACACTTTATTTATTATGTTTTTTGAAATATTTTCATTATTCCTCATTCCGGTAATATTTTTATATTTTAGGAGTTAGTTTTGATTGGTAACAAGTTGAAATTTATATATTAGCGGTGTCCAGCTGCCTTTTTGGGAATCCTCATTTTCAAAATGGTTTGCGTTACGTATATAAGTGACGTCATCAAGGGGTGACCCCGGCTGGACCCAGACCCACATCCCGCTCCAGGCCCGAGGGTGTGGGGGTTGGTGGGTGGGTGGGCGGTGTGTGTGTGTGTGTGTGTGTGTGTGTGTGTGTGTGTGTGTGTGTGTGTGTGTGTTTCGTTTCGTCATCAAGGGGGGCGCTCACCGGCTGGACCCTAAACCGAAACCTCGCTCCCTGCTGGAGTGTGTGTGTGTGTGTGTGTGTGTGTGTGTGTGTGTGTGTTGCCTTGTCTTTCGTCATCAATGGTGGAACCTTTCGGCTGAATCCTAGACCGATACCTCATTCGCGGCTCCCTGTCGTGTGTGTGTGTGTGTGTGTGTGTGTGTGTGTGTGTGTGTGTGTGTGTGTTATCTTACTTTTTGTTGTGGAGATTGAGATGCAGTGTGTGTGTGTGTGTGTGTGTGTGTGTGTGTGTGTGTGTGTGTGTGTGTGTGTGTGTGTGTGTGTGTGTGTGTGTGTGTGTGTGTGTGTGTGTGTGTGTGTGTGTGTGTGTGTGTGTGTGTGTGTGTGTGTGTGTGTGTGTGTGTGTCTTACTTTTGTTATGGAGATTGAGATGCAGTGTGTGTGTGTGTGTGTGTGTGTGTGTGTGTGTGTGTGTGTGTGTGTGTGTGTGTGTGTGTGTGTGTGTGTGTGTGTGTGTGTGTGTGTGTGTGTGTGTGTGTGTGTGTGTGTGCGTGTGTGTGTGTGTGTATGTGCGTGCGTGCTTGCGTGTATGTGTGCGTGTGTGTGTGTGTGTTATGTTATGTTTTATTGTGGAAATTGAGATTCAGTGTGTGTGTGTGTGTGTGTGTGTGTGTGTGTGTGTGTGTGTGTGTGTTAAGTGTTTTGAGACCCGCCAAGCTTTGAAGCGGCCAAACAGTCATCATCTATTAGCAAACATTATAACTCAGTCCGTGTCTCGCCAAGGGTTCAACTTTTCCACTACTAACGTTACAAAAATAAATGAAGAAATGCATAAATAAAAGAAAAGCAAAAGAATTATATCATCGTAAACTTAATAAAACCCTACTATCGTATTCAGAGAGAGAGAGAGAGAGAGAGAGAGAGAGAGAGAGAGAGAGAGAGAGATAATTACCTCTTAACCAAGCGAACTGGGAGAGTGTTAGGGCGACCTCATATATTTCACCAGTTAAGTGGAGAGAGAGAGAGAGAGAGAGAGAGAGAGAGAGAGAGAGAGAGAGGTTAATGGTGATGGACAGACTGGAGATAATGGAGGAAGTCTTTAAGTCCTTTTTGCATTATCATTATCTCTGGTCATTTGCAAAGTACTGGTGGTGATAGTAGTAGTAGTAGTAGTTATAGTAGTAGTAGTAGTAGTGGTAGTAGTAGTAGTAATGGTAGTAGTAGTAGTAGTAGTAGTAGTAGTAATAGTAATAATAGTAGTAATGATAGTAGTAGTAGTAGTAGTAGTAATAGTAGTAGCAGCAGCAGCAGCAGCAGCAGCAATAATAAATATCTTTCAATAATTTCAATGAATCATAAAAAACCCAACAAATTTTCTTTCCACCAAATGAAACACACACACACACACACACACACACACACACACACACACACACACACACACACACACACACACACACACACACAAGCCTCTTTCATTTCATTCCAAGGTACACACAGCATTCATAACCAAGAACCTTGAATAGTGTGGAATCATCATTAATTTTAAGCTATCCCTCTCGTTAGCCTACATTCGCTGGTGTTAATCTTTATGCTGTTTGCTAAGACCCCCTCGCTAGACGTTGGGTACAGAGTAAGGGAGATATGGGGAGAAGTGTGAATGGTGCAGAGTGTATGTGGTGTAGACTGGTGTGTTTTTGTGTTGGTAGTGACAGGTTGACAGGATTGCAGGAGAAACAGTAGGTGATGTGGGTTTTATAAGGG
>NC_059255.1:6720247-6722747 GCF_017591435.1 Portunus trituberculatus | reverse complement strand
AACACCCTATCCATCACCCTACACACCCTATCCATCACCCTACACACCCTATTCACCCTACATTCTAACACACTACCATCACCCTACATACTTTAACCCTATTTCCTCATACACTCACCCAACACCCAATCCATCACCCTATTCACCCTATATGACACCCTAACCATCATTCTAACGCCCTATCATCACCCTACATACTTTACTTAACCCTATTTCCTCTTAAACTCACCCTACCATCACCCTGTTCACCCTACATTCACCCTATTCACCCTGGCAGTGTCGTGAGGGGCCCGTGTCTCTGTCCTTCCCGCTGAGTGCTGAGCCAGAGTACGGAGAGTGGACAGTTAGGGTGGAGGCAACTAACACCTTCACCCAGCACCTGTTTAGTGTGGAATTGTACACCCTACCGCGCTTCGAGGTAAGAAAGGGTGAGATTAGTGTGTTTGGGGTGATAGTGTGTGTTTAGAGTCAATTTGGTATGTTTTAGGGTGATTTTAGTGTTTTAGAGTGATTTCAGTGTGTTTTAGGGTGAGTTTGGTGGGTTTTGGTGGGTTTTAGGGTGATTTGAGTGTGTTTTTTATGTGTTTGGTGAGATAGGGTGAGTGGTTTTAATTGGGGGGGTTTTGTGTGGTTTTAGAGTGATTTTAGTGTGTTTTGAGATGTGTTTGGTTAGATAGGGTGAGATTAGTGTGTTTGGATGTGATTAGTGTGTGTTTGGTGAGTTTTAGGGTGATTTTAGTGTGTTTTGAGATGTGTTTGGTTAGATAGGGTGAGATTAGTGTGTTTGGATGTGATTAGTGAGTTTTTAGGGTGATTTTAGTGTGTTTTGAGATGTGTTTGGTTAGATAGGGTGAGATTAGTGTGTTTGGATGTGATTAGTGTGTGTTTTGGTGAGTTTTAGGGTGATTTTAGTGTGTTTTCTATATGTTTGGTGAGTTTAGTGTGTTTTGGTGGGTTTAAGTAGGTTTTAGGGTGATTTTAGTGTTTTGTGTGTGTGTGTGTGTGGTAAGATAGGGTGATATTAGTGTGTTTGGGTATGATAGTGTGTGTTTAGGGTGAGTTTTTTGGGGTTTTAGAATAATTTTGCTGGGTTTTGATGTGTTTGGGGTGGTTTGGTAAGGTGTGTGTGTGTGTGTGTGTGTGTGTGTGTGTGAGAGAGAGTGATTTTAGCTGTTCTTGCGTGATTTGGGGATTTTTAGCTTGATTTGAGAGAGAGAGAGAGAGGCGTTTTTACAATGTCCCTATCTCTCTCTCTCTCTCTCTCTCTCTCTCTCTCTCTCTCTCTCTCTCTCTCTCTCTCTCTCTCTCTCTCTCCAGTTGAAGATACTCGTGTTTTTAAGAGTGTTTTTATAGTTCTGGTGATAGATTGGCGAGATTTCTAATTTGTTATAAGGAGAAACTCGAGAAAAAACTGGCTGATTGTCTCCACTCATGTTTTTAAGAGTTTGTTTGTGATTTTCGTGATAGGTTGTCAAGATTTCTAGTTTGTTATAAGGAGAAACTGTCTAGAAATTGTGGCTAATCGTCCCTGTGGCCTTGAAATATTGTGGTGGGGGAGCAAGAGGTTTGTGAATAAGGTGTTACTCTCCCACACCCTCTCCTTCCCTTTCTCTCAGGTTCAGGTAAGCGTCCCGCCCTTCCTAGCAGCCGACGCACCTTACCTGGAGGGCGTGGTCACTGCTAACTACTCTTCCGGGGCGCCTGTCACTGGTAATGTGACAGTGCGTGCGTCGGTGCGTGCCCTCACCTCGCTGCCCCGCCCCGCTCCAGCCCCCGCCCCAGAGTCCTCCCTTGCCCAGCCACATGCCATGGTGAGTGTGTGTGTGTGTGTGTGTGTGTGTGTGTGTGTGTGTGTGTGTGTGTGTTGGGGTTTCTCTTTTTTTCTTTCTCTCTTTTCCTGTGTGTGTGTGTGTGTGTGTGTGTGTGTGTGTGTGTGTGTGTGTGTGTGTGTTTGTGTTAGAGATGTATCGGATATCCGCATCCGCGGAACACCCGCATATTTTTTCACATCCGCATCCGCGTCCGTAATTGTGATAAACTGAACATTCGCGTCCGCATCCGCATTTGTGGTAAAATATATATTCGCATCCGCACTCTACAGAGGATGTGTGGATGCGGATGTGTGTTATGCACTGCACCACCTATAGATTATAGAGTAATATACAGACTCGCAGAGCACTGCCTCGTCCCTACAGACTTACAGTTCAGACAGAGCTTACAAATGTGGAGTGAATTTATTGATGAATTATCTAGTAAAACTAAAGCAAATAATATCACGTATTCATTTCCTTTCAAACTTACACAACGTAATGTGTCGAGAATTTAGGGGAAGGACAGGAGGAGGGAGCGAATGTGACAGAGTGACTAGGAAGTACAAATACATAGTAAATAAATAGCAAACTGTCAATGGTGGAATGGTGTGTGTGTGTGTGTGTGTGTGTGTGTGTGTGTGTGTGTGTGTGTGTGTGTGTGTGTGTGTGACCTTATTCCCACTTCCCAT